>NC_073241.2:7852500-8154285 GCF_029281585.2 Gorilla gorilla gorilla
ATTCCATTCCATTCCATTCCATTCCATTCCATTCCATTCCATTCCATTCCATTCCATTCCGTTCTACTCGGCTTGAATCCATTGAGTTCCGTTCCGTTCCGTTCCGTCCCGACACGTCCCGTCCCGTCCCGTCCCGTCCCGTGCCGTTTTACTCGGGTTGATTCCTTTCCATTCCGTTCCGCTCGTTTCCGTTACGTTCCATTCCGTTCCACGCGGGTTGGTTCAATTCCATTCTATTCTATTCTATTCCTTTCCCTTCCTTTCCATTCCATTCCATTCCATTCTACTCGGGTTGATTCCATGCCATTCCGTTCCGCTCCATTCCGTTCCACGCGGGTTGGTTCAATTCCATTCTATTCTATTCTATTCCTTTCCCTTCCATTCCATTCCATTCCATTCCATTCTACTCGGGTTGATTCCATGCCATTCCGTTCCGTTCCATTCCGTCCCATCCCGACCCATCCCATCCCGTCCCGTCCCGTCCCATCCCGTTCCGTTCCACATGGGTTGATTCAATTCCTTTCGTTTACATTGAATTCCATTCCATTCCATTCTACTCGGATTGATTCCATTCCATTCCATTCCATTCCATTCCATTCCATTCCATTCCATTCCAATCCATTCCATTCTACTTGGGTTGATTCCATTCCATTCCGTTCCATTCCATTCGATTCCATTCAATTCCATTCCATTCCATTCCATTCCATTCCATTCCATTCCATTCCATTCGATTCCATTCTGTTCTACTCGGGTTGATTCCACTCCATTCCATTCCATTCCATTCCATTCTATTCCATTCCATTCCATTCGATTCCATTCTATTCCATTCGATTCCATTCCATTCCATTTCATTTTATTCCATTCCATTCCATTCCATTCTATTCCATTGAATTCCATTCCATTCCATTCCATTCCATTCCGTTCCATTCCGTTCCATTCCATTCCATTCCATTCCATTCCGTTCTACTCGGGTTGATTCCACTCCATTCCATTCCATTCCATTGCATTCCATTCCATTCCATTCCATTCCACTCGGGTTGATCATTCCATTCCATTCCATTCCATTCCATTCCATTCCATTCCATTCCATTCCATTCCATTCCATTCCATTCGATTCCATTCTGTTCTACTCGGGTTGATTCCACTCCATTCCATTCCATTCCATTCCATTCCATTCTATTCCATTCCATTCCATTCAATTCCATTCTATTCCATTCGATTCCATTCCATTCCATTTCATTTTATTCCATTCCATTCCTTTCCATTCTATTCCATTGAATTCTATTCCATTCCATTCCATTCCGTTCCATTCCATTCCATTCCATTCCATTCCATTCCATTCCTTTCCATTCCAATCCATTCCATTCTACTCGGGTTGATTCCATTCTATTCCATTCCATTCCATTCCATTCCATTCCATTCCATTCCATTCCATTCCATTCCATTCCATTCCATTCCATTCCATTCCATTCCATTCCATTCCATTCCATTCGATTCCATTCCATTCCATTCCATTCCATTCCATTCCATTCCATTCCGTTCTACTCGGGTTGATTCCATTCTATTCCATTCCATTCCGTTCGATTCCATTTGATTCCATTCGATTCCATTCCATTCCATTCCATTCCCTTCCATTCCATTCTATTCCATTGAATTCCATTCCATTCCATTCCATTCCGTTCTACTCTGATTGATTCCATTAAATTCCATTCCATTCCATTCCATTCCATTCCATTCCATTCGATTCCATTCCATTCCATTCCATTCCATTCCATTCCATTCCATTCCATTACAATACATTCCATTCTACTCTGGTTGATTCCATTCCATTCCATTCCATTCCATTCCATTCGTCTCCATTCGATTCCATTCGATTCCATTCCATTCCATTCCATTCCGTTCCATTCCATTCCATTCCATTCCATTCCGTTCTACTCGGGTTGATTCCATTCCATTCCATTCCATTCCATTCCATTCCATTCCATTCCATTCCATTCCACTCCATTCCATTCGATTCCATTCGATTCCATTCCATTCCATTCCATTCCAATCCATTCCATTCTACTCGGGTTGATTCCATTCCATTCCATTCCATTCCATTCCATTCCATTCCATTCCATTCCATTCCATTCCATTGCATTCCATTCGATTCCATTAGATTCCATTCCATTCCATTCCATTCCATTCCATTCCATTCCATTCCATTCCATTCCATTCTACTCGGGTTGATTCCATTCTATTCCATTCCATTCCATTCCATTCCATTCCATTCCATTCCATTCCATTCCATTTCATTCCATTCCATTCCATTCCATTCCATTTCATTCCATTCCATTCCATTCCATTCCATTTCATTCCATTCCATTCCATTCCATTCCATTCCATTCCATTCCATTCCATTCCATTCCATTCCATTCCATTCGATTCCATTCCATTCCATTCCATTCCATTCCATTCCATTCCGTTCTACTCGGGTTGATTCCATTCTATTCCATTCCATTCCGTTCGATTCCATTTGATTCCATTCGATTCCATTCCATTCCATTCCATTCCCTTCCATTCCATTCTATTCCATTGAATTCCATTCCATTCCATTCCATTCCGTTCTACTCTGATTGATTCCATTAAATTCCATTCCATTCCATTCCATTCCATTCCATTCCATTCCATTCCATTCCATTCCATTCCATTCCATTCCATTACAATACATTCCATTCTACTCTGGTTGATTCCATTCCATTCCATTCCATTCCATTCCATTCGTCTCCATTCGATTCCATTCGATTCCATTCCATTCCATTCCATTCCATTCCATTCCATTCCATTCCATTCCATTCCATTCCATTCCATTCCATTCCGTTCTACTCGGGTTGATTCCATTCCATTCCATTCCATTCCATTCCATTCCATTCCATTCCATTCCATTCCATTCCATTCCACTCCATTCCATTCGATTCCATTCGATTCCATTCCATTCCATTCCATTCCAATCCATTCCATTCTACTCGGGTTGATTCCATTCCATTCCATTCCATTCCATTCCATTCCATTCCATTCCATTCCATTCCATTAGATTCCATTCCATTCCATTCCATTCCTTTCCATTCCATTCCATTCCATTCCATTCCGTTCCACTCGGGTTGATTCCATTCTATTCCATTCCATTCCATTCGATTCCATTTGATATCATTCGATTCCATTCCATCCCATTCCATTCCATTCCATTCCATTCCTTTCTACTCGGGTTGATTCCATTCCATTCCATTTCATTCCATTCCATTCCATTCCATTCCATTCCATTCCATTCCATTCCATTCCATTCCATTCGATTCCATTCCATTCCATTCCATTCCATTCCGTTCTAGTCGGGTTGATTCCATTCTATTCCATTCCATTCCATTCCATTCCATTCCATTCCATTCCATTCCATTCCATTCCATTCTATTCCATTCCATTCTACTCCATTGAATTCCATTCCATTCCATTCCATTCCATTCCATTCCATTCCTTTCCATTCCATTTAGTTCTACTCGGGTTGATTCCATTCCATTCCATTCCATTCCATTCCATTCCATTCCATTCCATTACTTTCCATTCCATTGCATTCCAATCCATTCCATTCTACTCGGGTTGACTCCATTCCATTCCATTCCATTCCATTCCATTCCATTCCACTATATTCCATTGTATTCCATTCGATTCCGTTCGATTCCATTCCATTCCATTCCATTCCATTCCATTCCATTCCATTCGATTCCATTCCATTCCATTCGATTCCATTCCATTCCATTCCATTCCATTCCATTCCATTCCATTCCAATCCATTCCATTCTACTCGGGTTGATTCCATTCCATTCCATTCCATTCCATTCCATTCCATTCCATTCCATTCCATTCCTTTCGATTCCATTCCATTCCATTCCATTCCATTCCATTCCATTCCATTCCATTCCATTCCATTCCATTCCATTCCGTTCTACTCGGGTTGATTCCACTCCATTCCATTCCATTCCATTCCATTCCATTCCATTCCATTCCATTCCATTCCATTCCTTTCCATTCCAACCCATTCCGTTCTACTCGGGTTGATTCCATTCCATTCCATTCCATTCTGTTCCATTCCATTCCATTCCATTCCATTCCATTCCATTCCATTCGATTCCATTCCATTCCATTCCATTCGAAACCATTCCATTCTACACGGGTTCATCATTCCATTCCATTCCATTCCATTCCATTCCACTTGGGTTCATTCCATTCTATTCCATTCCATTCCATTCCATTCCATTCCACTCGGGTGCATTCCATTCCATTCCATTCCATTCCATTCCATTCCATTCCATTCCATTCCATTCCATTCCATTCCATTCCGTTCTACTCGGCTTGAATCCATTGAGTTCCGTTCCGTTCCGTTCCGTCCCGACACGTCCCGTCCCGTCCCGTCCCGTCCCGTGCCGTTTTACTCGGGTTGATTCCTTTCCATTCCGTTCCGCTCGTTTCCATTACGTTCCATTCCGTTCCACGCGGGTTGGTTCAATTCCATTCTATTCTATTCTATTCCTTTCCCTTCCATTCCATTCCATTCCATTCCATTCTACTCGGGTTGATTCCATGCCATTCCGTTCCGCTCCATTCCGTTCCACGCGGGTTGGTTCAATTCCATTCTATTCTATTCTATTCCTTTCCCTTCCATTCCATTCCATTCCATTCCATTCTACTCGGGTTGATTCCATGCCATTCCGTTCCGTTCCATTCCATCCCATCCCGACCCATCCCATCCCGTCCCGTCCCGTCCCATCCCGTTCCGTTCCACATGGGTTGATTCAATTCCTTTCGTTTACATTGAATTCCATTCCATTCCATTCTACTCGGATTGATTCCATTCCATTCCATTCCATTCCATTCCATTCCATTCCATTCCATTCCATTCCATTCCATTCCAATCCATTCCATTCTACTTGGGTTGATTCCATTCCATTCCGTTCCATTCCATTCGATTCCATTCAATTCCATTCCATTCCATTCCATTCCATTCCATTCCATTCCATTCCATTCCATTCCATTCCATTCGATTCCATTCTGTTCTACTCGGGTTGATTCCACTCCATTCCATTCCATTCCATTCCATTCTATTCCATTCCATTCCATTCGATTCCATTCTATTCCATTCGATTCCATTCCATTCCATTTCATTTTATTCCATTCCATTCCATTCCATTCTATTCCATTGAATTCCATTCCATTCCATTCCATTCCATTCCGTTCCATTCCATTCCATTCCATTCCATTCCATTCCATTCCGTTCTACTCGGGTTGATTCCACTCCATTCCATTCCATTCCATTGCATTCCATTCCATTCCATTCCATTCCACTCGGTTTGATCATTCCATTCCATTCCATTCCATTCCATTCCATTCCATTCCATTCCATTCCATTCCATTCCATTCCATTCCATTCCATTCCATTCGATTCCATTCTGTTCTACTCGGGTTGATTCCACTCCATTCCATTCCATTCCATTCCATTCCATTCTATTCCATTCCATTCCATTCAATTCCATTCTATTCCATTCGATTCCACTCCATTCCATTTCATTTTATTCCATTCCATTCCTTTCCATTCTATTCCATTGAATTCCATTCCATTCCATTCCATTCCGTTCCATTCCATTCCATTCCATTCCATTCCATTCCATTCCTTTCCATTCCAATCCATTCCATTCTACTCGGGTTGATTCCATTCTATTCCATTCCATTCCATTCCATTCCATTCCATTCCATTCCATTCCATTCCATTCCATTCCATTCCATTCCATTCCATTCCATTCCATTCCATTCCATTCCATTCCATTCCATTCCGTTCTACTCGGGTTGATTCCATTCTATTCCATTCCATTCCGTTCGATTCCATTTGATTCCATTCGATTCCATTCCATTCCATTCCATTCCCTTCCATTCCATTCTATTCCATTGAATTCCATTCCATTCCATTCCATTCCGTTCTACTCTGATTGATTCCATTAAATTCCATTCCATTCCATTCCATTCCATTCCATTCCATTCGATTCCATTCCATTCCATTCCATTCCATTCCATTCCATTCCATTCCATTCCATTCCATTACAATACATTCCATTCTACTCTGGTTGATTCCATTCCATTCCATTCCATTCCATTCCATTCGCCTCCATTCGATTCCATTCGATTCCATTCCATTCCATTCCATTCCATTCCATTCCATTCCATTCCATTCCATTCCGTTCTACTCGGGTTGATTCCATTCCATTCCATTCCATTCCATTCCATTCCATTCCATTCCATTCCATTCCATTCCATTCCATTCCACTCCATTCCATTCGATTCCATTCGATTCCATTCAATTCCATTCCATTCCAATCCATTCCATTCTACTCGGGTTGATTCCATTCCATTCCATTCCATTCCATTCCATTCCATTCCATTCCATTCCATTCCATTCCATTGCATTCCATTCGATTCCATTCGATTCCATTCCATTCCATTCCATTCCATTCCATTCCATTCCATTCCATTCCATTCCATTCCGTTCCACTCGGGTTGATTCCATTCTATTCCATTCCATTCCATTCGATTCCATTTGATATCATTCGATTCCATTCCATCCCATTCCATTCCATTCCATTCCATTCCTTTCTACTCGGGTTGATTCCATTCCATTCCATTTCATTCCATTCCATTCCATTCCATTCCATTCCATTCCATTCCATTCCATTCCATTCCATTCCATTCCATTCGATTCCATTCCATTCCATTCCATTCCATTCCGTTCTAGTCGGGTTGATTCCATTCTATTCCATTCCATTCCACTCCATTCCATTCCATTCCATTCCATTCCATTCCATTCCATTCCATTCCATTCCATTCCATTCTATTCCATTCCATTCTACTCCATTGAATTCCATTCCATTCCATTCCATTCCATTCCAGTCCATTCCATTCCTTTCCATTCCATTTAGTTCTACTCGGGTTGATTCCATTCCATTCCATTCCATTCCATTCCATTCCATTCCATTCCATTCCATTCCATTCCACTATATTCCATTCTATTCCATTCGATTCCGTTCGATTCCATTCCATTCCATTCCATTCCATTCCATTCCATTCCATTCCATTCCATTCCATTCCATTCGATTCCATTCCATTCCATTCCATTCCATTCCATTCCATTCCATTCCATTCCATTCCATTCCATTCCATTCCATTTACTCCATACCGTTCTACTCGGGTTGATTCCATTGAGTTTGGTTCCGTCCCGTCCCGTCCCGTCCCGTCCCGTCCCGTCCCGTCCCGTGCCGTTTTACTCAGGTTGATTCCTTTCCATTCCGTTCCGCTCGTTTCCGTTACGTTCCATTCCGTTCCACGCGTGTTGGTTCAATTCCATTCTATTCTATTCTATTCCTTTCCCTTCCATTCCATTCCATTCCATTCCATTCTACTCGGGTTGATTCCATGCCATTCCGTTCCGTTCCATTCCGTCCCATTCCCACCCGTCCCATCCCGTCCCGTCCCGTCCCATCCCGTTCCAATCTACGTGGGTTGATTCAATTCCTTTCGGTTACATTGAACTCCATTCCATTCCATTCTACTCGGATTGATTCCATTCCATTCCATTCCATTCCATTCCATTCCATTCCATTCCATTCCAATCCATTCCATTCTACGCGGGTTGATTCAATTCTATGCCATTCCATTCCATTCCATTCCATTCCATTCCATTCCATACCATTTCATTCCATTCCATTCCATTCCATTTCATTCCATTCCATTCCATTCCATTCCATTCCATTCCATTCCATTCCATTTCATTCCATTCCATTCCATTCCATTCCATTCCATTCCATTCCAATCCATTCCATTCTACTCGGGTTGATTCCATTCCATTCCATTCGATTCCATTCCATTCCATTCCATTCCATTCCATTCCATTCCATTCCATTCCATTCCATTCCATTCCGTTCTACTCGGGTTGATTCCATTCTATTCCATTCCATTCTGTTCGATTCCATTTGATTCCATTCGATTCCTTTCCATTCCATTCCATTCCCTTCCATTCCATTCTATTCCATTGAATTCCATTCCATTCCATTCCATTCCATTCCATTCCATTCCGTTCTACTCTGATTGATTCCATTCCATTCCATTCCATTCCATTCCATTCCATTCCATTCCATTCCATTCCATTCCATTCCAATACATTCCATTCTACTCTGGTTGATTCCATTCCATTCCATTCCATTCCATTCCATTCGTCTCCATTCGATTCCATTCCATTCCATTCCATTCCAAACCATTCCATTCTACTCGGGTTCATCATTCCATTCCATTCCATTGCATTCCATTCGATTCGATTCCATTCCATTCCATTCCATTCCATTCCGTTCCACTCGGGTTGATTCCATTCTATTCCATTCCATTCCATTCGATTCCATTCGATATCATTCGATTCCATTCCATTCCATTCCATTCCATTCCATTCCATTCCGTTCTACTCAGGTTGATTCCATTCCATTCCATTCGATTCCATTCCATTCCATTCCATTCCATTCCATTCCATTCCATTCCATTCCATTCCATTCCATTCCATTCCATTCTACTCGGGTTGATTCTATTCTATTCCATTCCATTCCATTCGATTCCATTCGATATCATTCGATTCCATTCCATTCCATTCCATTCCATTCCATTCCATTCCATTCCATTCCATACCATTCCAATCCATTCCATTCCATTCCATTCCGTTCTACTCGGGTTGATTCCATTCCATTCCATTCCAGTCCATTCCATTCCATTCCATTCCACTCGGGTTGATCATTCCATTCCATTCCATTCCATTCCATTCCATTCCATTCCATTCCATTCCATTCCATTCCATTCCAATCGGGCTCATTCCATTCCATTCCATTCAATTCCATTCCATTCCATTCCATTCCATTCCATTCCATTCCATTCCATTCCGTTCTACTCCGTTTGATTTCCATTCCATTCCATTCCATTCCATTCCATTCCATTCCATTCCATTCCATTCCATTCCATTCTATTCTATTCCTTTCCATTTACTCCATTCCGTTCTACTCGGGTTGATTCCATTGAGTTTGGTTCCGTTCCGTTCCGTCACGTCCCGTCCCGTCCCGTCCCGTCCCGTGCCGTTTTACTCGGGTTGATTCCTTTCAATTCCGTTCCGCTCGTTTCCGTTGCGTTCCATTCCGTTCCACGCTGGTTGGTTCAATTCCATTCTATTCTATTCTATTCCTTTCCATTCCATTCCATTCCATTCCATTCCATTCTACTCGGGTTGATTCCATGCCATTCCATTCCGTTCCATTCCGTCCCTTCCCGACCCGTCCCATCACGTCCCGTCCCGTCCCATCCCGTTCCTTTCCACATGGGTTGATTCAATTCCTTTCGGTTACATTGAATTCCATTCCATTCCATTCTACTCGGATTGATTCCATTCCATTCCATTCCATTCCATTCCATTCCATTCCATTCCATTCCTTTCCATTCCAATCCATTCCATTCTACTCGGGTTGATTCCATTCTATTCCATTCCATTCCATTCCATTCCATTCCATTCCATTCCATTCCATTCCATTTCATCCCATTCCATTCCATTCCATTCCATTCCATTCCATTCCATTCCATTCCATTCCATTCGATTCCATTCCATTCCATTCCATTCCATTCCATTCCATTCCATTCCGTTCTACTCGGGTTGATTCCATTCCATTCCATTCCATTCCATTCCATTCCATTCCATTCCATTCCATTCCATTCCATTCCATTCCACTCCATTCCATTCTATTCCATTCGATTCCATTCGATTCCATTCCATTCCATTCCATTCCATTCCATTCCATTCCATTCCATTCCATTCCATTCCATTCCATTCCATTCGATTCCATTCCATTCCATTCCATTCCATTCCATTCCATTCCATTCCATTCCATTCCATTCCATTCTATTCCATTGCATTCCATTCCATTCAATTCCATTCCATTCCATTCCAATCCATTCCCTTCCGTTCTATTCGGGTTGATTCCATTCCATTCCATTCCATTCCATTCCATTCCATTCCATTCCATTCCACTCCATTGCATTCCATTCGATTCCATTCGATTCCATTCCATTCCATTCCATTCCATTCCATTCCATTCCATTCCATTCCATTCTATTCCATTCCATTCCATTCCATTCCATTCTATTCCATTCCATTCCATTCCGTTCCACTCGGGTTGATTCCATTCTATTCCATTCCATTCCATTCGATTCCATTCGATATCATTCGATTCCATTCCATTCCATTCCATTCCATTCCATTCCATTCTATTCCATTCCATTCCATTCCATTCCATTCTATTCCATTCCATTCCATTCCGTTCTACTCGGGTTGATTCCATTCCATTCCATTTCATTCCATTCCATTCCATTCCATTCCATTCCATTCCATTCCATTCCATTCCATTCCATTCGATTCCATTCCATTCCATTCCATCCCAATCCATTCCATTCTACTCCATTGAATTCCATTCCATTCCATTCTATTCCATTCCATTCCATTCCTTTCCATTCCATTTAGTTCTACTCGGGTTGATTCCATTCCATTCCATTCCATTCCTTTCCATTCCATTCCAATCCATTCCATTCCATTACTTTCCATTCCATTCCATTCCAATCCATTCCATTCTACTCGGGTTGACTCCATTCCATTCCATTCCATTACATTACATTCCATTATACTCCATTCCATTCCATTCGATTCCGTTCGATTCCATTCCATTCCATTCCATTCCATTCCATTCCATTCCATTCCATTCGATTCCATTCCATTCCATTCGATTCCATTCCATTCCATTCCATTCCATTCCATTCCAATCCATTCCATTCTACTCGGGTTGATTCCATTCCATTCCATTCCATTCCATTCGATTCCATTCCATTCCATTCCATTCCGTTCTACTCGGGTTGATTCCACTCCATTCCATTCCATTCCATTCCATTCCTTTCCATTCCATTCCATTCCAACCCATTCCGTTCTACTCGGGTTGATTCCATTCCATTCCATTCCATTCCGTTCCATTCCATTCCATTCCATTCCATTCCATTCCATTCGATTCCATTCCATTCCATTCCATTCCAAACCATTCCATTCTACTCGGGTTCATCATTCCATTCCATTCCATTCCATTCCATTCCACTCGGGTTCATTCCATTCCATTCCATTCCATTCCATTCCATTCCATTCCCCACGGGTGCATTCCATTCCATTCCATTCCATTCCATTCCATTCCATTCCATTCCATTCCGTTCTACTCAGGTTGATTTCCATTCCATTCCATTCCATTCCATTCCATTCCATTCCATTCCATTCCATTCCATTCCATTCCATTCCATTCCATTCGATTCCATTCCATTCCATTCGATTCCATTCCATTCCATTCCATTCCATTCCATTCCATTCCATTCCATTCCAATCCATTCCATTCTACTCGGGTTGATTCCATTCCATTCCATTCCATTCCATTCCATTCCATTCCATTCCATTCCGTTCTACTCGGGTTGATTCCACTCCATTCCATTCCATTCCATTCCATTCCTTTCCATTCCATTCCATTCCAACCCATTCCGTTCTACTCGGGTTGATTCCATTCCATTCCATTCCATTCCGTTCCATTCCATTCCATTCCATTCCATTCCATTCCATTCGATTCCATTCCATTCCATTCCATTCCAAACCATTCCATTCTACTCGGGTTCATCATTCCATTCCATTCCATTCCATTCCATTCCACTCGGGTTCATTCCATTCCATTCCATTCCATTCCATTCCCCTCGGGTGCATTCCATTCCATTCCATTCCATTCCATTCCATTCCATTCCATTCCATTCCATTCCATTCCGTTCTACTCAGGTTGATTTCCATTCCATTCCATTCCATTCCATTCCATTCCATTCTATTCCATTCCATTCCATTCCATTCCGTTCTACTCGGCTTGAATCCATTGAGTTCCGTTCCGTTCCGTTCCGTCCCGACACGTCCCGTCCCGTCCCGTCCCGTCCTGTCCCGTCCCGTGCCGTTTTACTCAGGTTGATTCCTTTCCATTCCGTTCCGCTCATTTCCGTTACGTTCCATTCCGTTCCACGCGGGTGGGTTCAATTCCATTCTATTCTATTCTATTCCTTTCCCTTCCATTCCATTCCATTCCATTCCATTCTACTCGGGTTGATTCCATGCCATTCCGTTCCGCTCCATTCCGTTCCACGCGGGTTGGTTCAATTCCATTCTATTCTATTCTATTCCTTTCCCTTCCATTCCATTCCATTCCATTCCATTCTACTCGGGTTGATTCCATGCCTTCCGTTCCGTTCCATTCCGTCCCATCCCGACCCGTCCCATCCCGTCCCGTCCCGTCCCATCCCGTTCCGTCCCACATGGGTTGATTCAATTCCTTTCGGTTACATTGAATTCCATTCCATTCCATTCTACTCGGATTGATTCCATTCCATTCCATTCCATTCCATTCCATTCCATTCCATTCCATTCCATTCCATTGCGTTCCATTCGATTCGATTCCATTCCATTCCATTCCATTCCATTCCGTTCTACTCGGGTTGATTCCACTCCATTCCATTCCATTCCATTCCATTCCATTCCATTCCATTCCATTCCACTCGGGTTGATCATTCCATTCCATTCCATTCCATTCCATTCCATTCCATTCCATTCCATTCCTTTCCATTCCATTCCACTCGGGCTCATTCCATTCCATTCCATTCAATTCCATTCCATTCCATTCCATTCCATTCCATTCCATTCCATTCCATTCCGTTCTACTCGGTTTGATTTCCATTCCATTCCATTCCATTCCATTCCATTCCATTCCATTCCTTTCCATTCCATTCCATTCCTTTCCATTTACTCCATTCCGTTCTACTCGGGTTGATTCCATTGAGTTTGGTTCCGTTCCGTTCCGTCCCGTCCCGTCCCGTCCCGTCCCGTCCCGTGCCGTTTTACTCGGGTTGATTCCTTTCCATTCCGTTCCGCTCGTTTCCGTTGCGTTCCATTCTGTTCCACGCGGGTTGGTTCAATTCTATTCTATTCTATTCTATTCCTTTCCATTCCATTCCATTCCCTTCCATTCCATTCTACTCGGGTTGATTCCATGCCATTCCGTTCCGTTCCATTCCGTCCCATCCCGACCCGTCCCATCACGTCCCATCCCGTCCCATCCCGTTCCGTTCCACATGGGTTGATTCAATTCCTTTCGGTTACATTGAATTCCATTCCATTCCATTCTACTCGGATTGATTCCATTCCATTCCATTCCATTCCATTCCATTCCATTCCATTCCATTCCATTCCATTCCATTCCAATCCATTCCATTCTACTAGGGTTGATTCCATTCTATTCCATTCCATTCCATTCCATTCCATTCCATTCCATTTCATTCCATTCCATTCCATTCCATTCCATTCCATTCCATTCCTTTCCATTCCATTCCATTCGATTCCATTCCATTCCATTCCATTCCATTCCATTCCATTCCGTTCTACTCGGGTTGATTCCATTCTATTCCATTCCATTCCGTTCGATTCCATTTGATTCCATTCGATTCCATTCCATTCCATTCCATTCCCTTCCATTCCATTCTATTCCATTGAATTCCATTCCATTCCATTCCATTCCATTCCATTCCGTTCTACTCTGATTGATTCCATTAAATTCCATTCCATTCCATTCCATTCCATTCAATTCCATTCCATTCCATTCCATTCCATTCCATTCCATTCCATTCCATTCCAATACATTCCATTCTACTCTGGTTGATTCCATTCCATTCCATTCCATTTCATTCCATTCGTCTCCATTCGATTCCATTCGATTCCATTCCATTCCATTCCATGCAATTCCATTCCATTCCATTCCATTCCATTCCATTCTATTCCATTCCATTCCATTCCATTCCGTTCTACTCGGCTTGAATCCATTGAGTTCCGTTCCGTTCCGTTCCGTCCCGACACGTCCCGTCCCGTCCCGTCCCGTCCTGTCCCGTCCCGTGCCGTTTTACTCAGGTTGATTCCTTTCCATTCCGTTCCGCTCATTTCCGTTACGTTCCATTCCGTTCCACGCGGGTGGGTTCAATTCCATTCTATTCTATTCTATTCCTTTCCCTTCCATTCCATTCCATTCCATTCCATTCTACTCGGGTTGATTCCATGCCATTCCGTTCCGCTCCATTCCGTTCCACGCGGGTTGGTTCAATTCCATTCTATTCTATTCTATTCCTTTCCCTTCCATTCCATTCCATTCCATTCCATTCTACTCGGGTTGATTCCATGCCTTCCGTTCCGTTCCATTCCGTCCCATCCCGACCCGTCCCATCCCGTCCCGTCCCGTCCCATCCCGTTCCGTCCCACATGGGTTGATTCAATTCCTTTCGGTTACATTGAATTCCATTCCATTCCATTCTACTCGGATTGATTCCATTCCATTCCATTCCATTCCATTCCATTCCATTCCATTCCATTCCATTCCATTGCGTTCCATTCGATTCGATTCCATTCCATTCCATTCCATTCCATTCCATTCCATTCCGTTCTACTCGGGTTGATTCCACTCCATTCCATTCCATTCCATTCCATTCCATTCCATTCCATTCCATTCCACTCGGGTTGATCATTCCATTCCATTCCATTCCATTCCATTCCATTCCATTCCATTCCATTCCTTTCCATTCCATTCCACTCGGGCTCATTCCATTCCATTCCATTCAATTCCATTCCATTCCATTCCATTCCATTCCATTCCATTCCATTCCATTCCATTCCGTTCTACTCGGTTTGATTTCCATTCCATTCCATTCCATTCCATTCCATTCCATTCCATTCCTTTCCATTCCATTCCATTCCTTTCCATTTACTCCATTCCGTTCTACTCGGGTTGATTCCATTGAGTTTGGTTCCGTTCCGTTCCGTCCCGTCCCGTCCCGTCCCGTCCCGTCCCGTGCCGTTTTACTCGGGTTGATTCCTTTCCATTCCGTTCCGCTCGTTTCCGTTGCGTTCCATTCTGTTCCACGCGGGTTGGTTCAATTCTATTCTATTCTATTCTATTCCTTTCCATTCCATTCCATTCCCTTCCATTCCATTCTACTCGGGTTGATTCCATGCCATTCCGTTCCGTTCCATTCCGTCCCATCCCGACCCGTCCCATCACGTCCCATCCCGTCCCATCCCGTTCCGTTCCACATGGGTTGATTCAATTCCTTTCGGTTACATTGAATTCCATTCCATTCCATTCTACTCGGATTGATTCCATTCCATTCCATTCCATTCCATTCCATTCCATTCCATTCCATTCCATTCCATTCCATTCCAATCCATTCCATTCTACTAGGGTTGATTCCATTCTATTCCATTCCATTCCATTCCATTCCATTCCATTCCATTTCATTCCATTCCATTCCATTCCATTCCATTCCATTCCATTCCTTTCCATTCCATTCCATTCGATTCCATTCCATTCCATTCCATTCCATTCCATTCCATTCCGTTCTACTCGGGTTGATTCCATTCTATTCCATTCCATTCCGTTCGATTCCATTTGATTCCATTCGATTCCATTCCATTCCATTCCATTCCCTTCCATTCCATTCTATTCCATTGAATTCCATTCCATTCCATTCCATTCCATTCCATTCCGTTCTACTCTGATTGATTCCATTAAATTCCATTCCATTCCATTCCATTCCATTCAATTCCATTCCATTCCATTCCATTCCATTCCATTCCATTCCATTCCATTCCAATACATTCCATTCTACTCTGGTTGATTCCATTCCATTCCATTCCATTTCATTCCATTCGTCTCCATTCGATTCCATTCGATTCCATTCCATTCCATTCCATGCAATTCCATTCCATTCCATTCCATTCCATTCCATTCCATTCCATTCCATTCCATTCCATTCCATTCCATTCCATTCCATTCCATTCCGTTCTACTCGGGTTGATTCCATTCCATTCCATTCCATTCCATTCCATTCCATTCCATTCCATTCCATTCCACTCCATTACATTCGATTCCATTCGATTCCATTCCATTCCATTCCATTCCATTCCAATCCATTCCATTCTACTCGGGTTGATTCCATTCCATTCCATTCCATTCCATTCCATTCCATTCCATTCCATTCCATTCCATTCCATTCCATTCCATTCCATTCCATTCCATTCCATTCCATTCCATTCCATTCCGTTCCACTCGGGTTGATTCCATTCTATTCCATTTCATTCCATTCGATTGCATTCGATATCATTCGATTCCATTCCATCCCATTCCATTCCATTCCATTCCATTCCGTTCTACTCGGGTTGATTCCATTCCATTCCATTTCATGCCATTCCATTCCATTCCATTTCTTTCGATTCCATTCGTTTCCATTCCATTCCATTCCATTCCAATCCATTCCATTCTACTCGGGTTGATTCCATTCCATTCCATTCCATTCCATTCCATTCCATTCCATTCCATTCCATTCCATTCCATTCCACTCGATTCCATTCCATTCCTTTCCATTCCATTCCAATCCATTCCATTCTACTCGGGTGGATTCCATTCCATTCCATTCCATTCCATTCCATTCCATTCCATTCCATTCCATTCCATTCCATTCGATTCCATTCCATTCCATTCCATTCCATTCCATTCCATTCCATTCCATTCCGTTCTAGTCGTGTTGATTCCATTCTATTCCATTCCATTCCATTCCATTCCATTCCATTCCATTCCATTCCATTCCATTCCATTCTATTCCATTCCATTCTACTCCATTGAATTCCATTCCATTCCATTCAATTCCATTCCATTCCATTCCTTTCCATTCCATTTAGTTCTACTCGGGTTGATTCCATTCCATTCCATTCCATTCCATTCCATTCCATTCCATTCCATTCCATTCCATTCCATTCCATTCCATTCCATTCCATTCCATTCCATTCCATTACTTTCCATTCCATTCCATTCCAATCCATTCCATTCTACTCGGGTTGACTCCATTCCATTCCATTCCATTCCATTCCATTCCATTCCATTCCATTCCATTATATTCCATTCTATTCCATTCGATTCCGTTCGATTCCATTCCATTCCATTCCATTCCATTCCATTCCATTCCATTCCATTCCATTCCATTTCATGCCATTCCATTCCATTCCATTTCTTTCTATTCCATTCGTTTCCATTCCATTCCATTCCATTCCAATCCATTCCATTCTACTCGGGTTGATTCCATTCCATTCCATTCCATTCCATTCCATTCCATTCCATTCCATTCCATTCCATTCCATTCCATTCCACTCGATTCCATTCCATTCCTTTCCATTCCATTCCAATCCATTCCATTCTACTCGGGTGGATTCCATTCCATTCCATTCCATTCCATTCCATTCCATTCCATTCCATTCCATTCCATTCCATTCCATTCCATTCCGTTCTAGTCGTGTTGATTCCATTCTATTCCATTCCATTCCATTCCATTCCATTCCATTCCATTCCATTCCATTCCATTCCATTCCATTCTATTCCATTCCATTCTACTCCATTGAATTCCATTCCATTCCATTCAATTCCATTCCATTCCATTCCTTTCCATTCCATTTAGTTCTACTCGGGTTGATTCCATTCCATTCCATTCCATTCCATTCCATTCCATTCCATTCCATTCCATTCCATTACTTTCCATTCCATTCCATTCCAATCCATTCCATTCTACTCGGGTTGACTCCATTCCATTCCATTCCATTCCATTACTTTCCATTCCATTCCATTCCAATCCATTCCATTCTACTCGGGTTGACTCCATTCCATTCCATTCCATTCCATTCCATTCCATTCCATTCCGTTCTAGTCGTGTTGATTCCATTCCATTCCATTCCATTCCATTCCATTCCATTCCATTCCATTCCATTCTATTCCATTCCATTCTACTCCATTGAATTCCATTCCATTCCATTCAATTCCATTCCATTCCATTCCTTTCCATTCCATTTAGTTCTACTCGGGTTGATTCCATTCCATTCCATTCCATTCCATTCCATTCCATTCCATTCCATTCCATTCCATTCCATTCCATTGCATTCCATTCCATTCCATTCCATTCCATTCCATTACATTACATTTACTCCATTCCGTTCTACTCGGGTTGATTCCATTGAGTTAGGTTCCGTCCCGTCCCGTCCCGTCCCGTCCCGTCCCGTGCCGTTTTACTCAGGTTGATTCCTTTCCATTCCGTTCCGCTCGTTTCCGTTACGTTCCATTCCATTCCACGCGGGTTGGTTCAATTCCTTTCTATTCTATTCTATTCCTTTCCCTTCCATTCCATTCCATTCCATTCCATTCTACTCGGGTTGATTCCATGCCATTCAGTTCCGTTCCATTCCGTCCCATCCCGACCCGTCCCATCCCGTCCCGTCCCGTCCCATCCCGTTCCGTTCCACATGGGTTGATTCAATTCCTTTCGGTTACATTGAATTCCATTCCATTCCATTCTACTCGGATTGATTCCATTCCATTCCATTCCATTCCATTCCATTCCATTCCATTCCAATCCATTCCATTCTACTCGGGTTGATTCCATTCTATTCCATTCCATTCCATTCCATTCCATTCTATTCCATTCCATTCCATTCCATTTCATTCCATTCCATTCCATTCCATTCCATTCCATTCCATTCCATTCCATTCCATTCGATTCCATTCCATTCCATTCCATTCCATTCCATTCCATTCCATTCCATTCCATTCCGTTCTACTCGGGATGATTCCATTCTATTCCATTCCATTCCGTTCGATTCCATTTGATTCCATTCGATTCCATTCCATTCCATTCCATTCCCTTCCATTCCATTCTTTTCCATTGAATTCCATTCCATTCCATTCCATTCCATTCCATTCCATTCCGTTCTACTCTGATTGATTCCATTCCATTCCATTCCATTCCATTCCATTCCATTCCATTCCATTCCATTCCATTCCATTCCATTCCAATACATTCCATTCTACTCTGGTTGATTCCATTCCATTCCATTCCATTCCATTCCATTCGTCTCCATTCGATTCCATTCCATTCCATTCCATTCTATTCCATTCCATTGTATTCCATTGAATTCCATTCCATTCCATTCCATTCTATTCCATTCCATTCCATTCCATTCCATTCCATTCCATTCCGTTCTACTCGGGTTGATTCCACTCCATTCCATTCCATTCCATTCCATTCCATTCCATTCCATTCCACTCGGGTTGATCATTCCATTCCATTCCATTCCATTCCATTCCATTCCATTCCATTCCATTCCACTCGGGCTCATTCCATTCCATTCCATTCCATTCCATTCCATTCCATTCCATTCCATTCCATTCCATTCCATTCCACTCGGGCTCATTCCATTCCATTCCATTCCATTCCATTCCATTCCATTCCATTCCATTCCATTCCATTCCATTCCATTCCGTTCTACTCGGGTTGATTTCCATTCCATTCCATTCCATTCCATTCCATTCCATTCCTTTCCATTCCTTTCCATTCCAATCCATTCCATTCTACTCGGGTTGATTCCATTCTATTCCATTCCATTCCATTCCATTCCATTCCATTACATTCCATTCCATTTCATTCCATTCCATTCCATTCTACTCGGGTTGATTCCATGCCATTCCGTTCCGTTCCATTCCGTCCCATCCCGACCCGTCCCATCCCGTCCCGTCCCGTCCCATCCCGTTCCGTTCCACATGGGTTGATTCAATTCCTTTCGGTTACATTGAATTCCATTCCATTCCATTCTACTCGGATTGATTCCATTCCATTCCATTCCACTCCATTCCATTCCATTCCATTCCATTCCATTCCATTCCATTCCATTCCATTCCACTCGGGTTGATCATTCCATTCCATTCCATTCCATTCCATTCCATTCCATTCCATTCCACTCGGGCTCATTCCATTCCATTCCATTCCATTCCATTCCATTCCATTCCATTCCATTCCATTCCATTCCACTCGGGCTCATTCCATTCCATTCCATTCCATTCCATTCCATTCCATTCCATTCCATTCCATTCCATTCCATTCCGTTCTACTCGGGTTGATTTCCATTCCATTCCATTCCATTCCATTCCATTCCATTCCTTTCCATTCCTTTCCATTCCAATCCATTCCATTCTACTCGGATTGATTCCATTCCATTCCATTCCATTCCATTCCATTCCATTCGATTCCATTCCATTCCATTCCTTTCCATTCCAATCCATTCCATTCTTCTCGGGTTGATTCCATTCTATTCCATTCCATTCCATTCCGTTCCATTCCATTCCATTCCATTCCATTCCATTCCATTCCATTCCATTCCATTCCGTTCTACTCGTGTTGATTCCATTCCATTCCATTCCATTCCATTCCACTCCATTCCATTCGATTCCATTTGATTCCATTCCATTCCATTCCATTCCATTCCATTCCGTTCTACTCGGGTTGATTTCCATTCCATTCCATTCCATTCCATTCCATTCCATTCCATTCGATTCCATTCCATTCCATTCCATTCCATTCCATTCCATTCCATTCCATTCCGTTCTAGTCGGGTTGATTCCATTCTATTCCATTCCATTCCATTCCATTCCATTCCATTCCATTCCATTCCATTCCATTCCATTCCTTTCCATTCTATTCCATTCCATTCTACTCCATTGAATTCCATTCCATTCCATTCAATTCCATTCCATTCCATTCCTTTCCATTCCATTTAGTTCTACTCGGGTTGATTCCATTCCATTCCATTCCATTCCATTCCATTACTTTCCATTCCATTCCATTCCAATCCATTCCATTCTACTCGGGTTGACTCCATTCCATTCCATTCCATTCCATTCCATTCCATTCCATTCCATTATATTCCATTCTATTCCATTCCATTCCATTCGATTCCATTCCATTCCATTCCATTCCATTCCATTCCATTCCATTCCATTCCATTCCATTCCATTCCATTCCATTCCATTCCTTTCCATTTACTCCATTCCGTTCTACTCGGGTTGATTCCATTGAGTTTGGTTCCGTTCCGTTCCGTCCCGTCTCGTCCCGTCCGGCCCCGTCCCGTGCCGTTTTACTCGGGTTGATTCCTTTCCATTCCGTTCCGCTCGTTTCCGTTTCGTTCCATTCCGTTCCACGCGGGTTGGTTCAATTCCATTCTATTCTATTCTATTCCTTTCCATTCCATTCCATTCTACTCGGGTTGATTCCATGCCGTTCCATTCCGTTCCATTCCGTCCCATCCCGACCCGTCCCATCCCGTCCCGTCCCGTCCCATCCCGTTCCGTTCCACATGGGTTGATTCAGTTCCTTTCGGTTACATTGAATTCCATTCCATTCCATTCTACTCGGATTGATTCCATTCCATTCCATTCCATACCATTCCATTCCATTCCATTCCATTCCATTCCATTCCATTCCATTCCAATCCATTCCATTCTACTCGGGTTGATTCCATTCCATTCCATTCCATTCCATTCCATTCCATTCCATTCCATTCCATTCCAATCAGTTTCATTCCATTCCATTCCATTCCATTCCATTCCATTCCATTCCATTCGATTCCATTCCATTCCATTCCATTCCATTCCATTCCATTCCGTTCTACTCGGGTTGATTCCATTCTATTCCATTCCATTCCGTTCGATTCCATTCGATTCCATTCGATTCCATTCCATTCCATTCCATTCCCTTCCATTCCATTCTATTCCATTGAATTCCATTCCATTCCATTCCATTCCATTCCATTCCATTCCATTCCATTCCGTTCTACTCTGATTGACTCCATTCCATTCCATTCCATTCCATTTCATTCCACTCGGGTTGATCATTCCATTCCATTCCATTCCTTTCCATTCCATTCCATTCCATTCAATTCCATTCCATTCCATTCTACTCGGGCTCATTCCATTCCATTCCATTCCATTCCACTCCATTCCATTCCATTCCATTCCATTCCACTCCATTCCATTCCATTCCATTCCATTCCATTCCTTTCCATTTATTCCATTCCGTTCTACTCGGGTTGATTCCATTGAGTTTGGTTCCGTTCCGTTCCGTCCCGTCCCGTCCCGTCCCGTTCCGTTTTACTCGGGTTGATTCCTTTGCATTCCGTTCCGCTCGTTTCCATTCCGTTCCATTCCGTTCCACGCGGGTTGGTTCAATTCCATTCTATTCTATTCTATTCCTTTCCATTCCATTCCATTCTAATCGGGTTGATTCCATGCCGTTCCATTCCGTTACATTCCGTCCCATCCCGACCCGTCCCATCCCGTCCCGTCCCGTCCCATCCCGTTCCGTTCCACATGGGTTGATTCAATTCCTTTCGGTTACATTGAATTCCATTCCATTCCATTCTACTCGGATTGATTCCATTCCATTCCATTCCATTCCATTCCATTCCATTCCATTCCATTCCATTCCATTCCAATCCATTCCATTCTACTCGGGTTGATTCCATTCCATTCCATTCCATCCCATTCAGTCTCATTCCATTCCATTCCATTCCATTCCATTCCATTCCATTACATTCGATTCCATTCCATTCCATTCCATTCCATTCCATTCCATTCCGTTCTACTCGGGTTGATTCCATTCTATTCCATTCCATTCCGTTCGATTCCATTCGATTCCATTCGATTCCATTCCATTCCATTCCATTCCCTTCCATTCCATTCTATTCCATTGAATTCCATTCCATTCCATTCCATTCCATTCCATTCCATTCCATTCCATTCCGTTCTACTCTGATTGACTCCATTCCATTCCATTCCATTCCATTCCATTCCATTCCATTCGATTCCATTCCATTCCATTCCATTCCATTCCATTCCATTCCATTCCATTCCAATACATTCCATTCTACTCTGGTTGATTCCATTCCATTCCATTCCATTCCATTCCATTCGTCTCCATTCGATTCCATTCGATTCCATTCCATTCTATTCCATTGAATTCCATTCCATTCCATTCCATTCCATTCCATTCCATTCCATTCCATTCCATTCCATTCTATTCCATTCCATTCCATTCCATTCCGTTCTACTCGGGTTGATTCCATTCCATTCCATTCCATTCCATTCCACTCCATTCCATTCGATTCCATTCGATTCCATTCCATTCCATTCCATTCCATTCCATTCCGTTCTACTCGGGTTGATTCCATTCTATTCCATTCCATTCCGTTCGATTCCATTCGATTCCATTCGATTCCATTCCATTCCATTCCATTCCCTTCCATTCCATTCTATTCCATTGAATTCCATTCCATTCCATTCCATTCCATTCCATTCCATTCCATTCCATTCCGTTCTACTCTGATTGACTCCATTCCATTCCATTCCATTCCATTCCATTCCATTCCATTCCATTCCATTCCATTCCATTCCATTCCATTCCATTCCATTCCATTCCATTCCATTCCATTCCAATACATTCCATTCTACTCTGGTTGATTCCATTCCATTCCATTCCATTCCATTCCATTCGTCTCCATTCGATTCCATTCGATTCCATTCCATTCTATTCCATTGAATTCCATTCCATTCCATTCCATTCCATTCCATTTCTTTCTATTCCATTCCATTCCATTCCATTCCGTTCTACTCGGGTTGATTCCATTCCATTCCATTCCATTCCATTCCACTCCATTCCATTCGATTCCATTCGATTCCATTCCATTCCATTCCATTCCATTCCAATCCATTCCATTCTACTCGGGTTGATTCCATTCCATTCCATTCCATTCCATTCCATTCCATTCCATTCCATTCCATTCCATTCGATTCCATTCGATTCCATTCCATTCGATTCCATTCGATATCATTCGATTCCATTCCATCCCATTCCATTCCATTCCATTCCATTCCGTTCTACTCGGGTTGATTCCATTCCATTCCGTTTCATTCCATTCCATCCCATTCCATTCCATTCCATTCCATTCCGTTCTAATCCGTTTGATTCCACTCCATTCCATTTCATTCCATTCCATTCCATTCCATTCCATTCCTTTCCATTCCAACCCATTCCGTTCTACTCGGGTTGATTCCATTCCATTCCATTCCATTCCATTTCATTCCAAACCATTCCATTCTACTCGGGTTCATCATTCCATTCCATTCCATTCCATTCCTTTCCACTCGGGTTCTTTCCATTCCATTCCATTCCATTCCATTCCATTCCATTCCATTCCATTCCATTCCGTTCTACTCAGGTTGATTTCCATTCCATTCCATTCCATTCCATTCCATTCCATTCCATTCCATTCCATTCCATTCCATTCCATTCCATTCCATTCTATTCCATTCCGTTCTACTCGGCTTGAATCCATTGAGTTCCGTTCCGTTCCGTTCCGTCCCGACACGTCCCGTCCCGTCCCGTCCCGTCCCGTCCCATCCCGTCCCGTCCCGTCCCGTGCCGTTGTACTCGGGTTGATTCCATTCCACTCCGTTCCGTTCATTTCCGTTCCGTTCCATTCAGTTCCACGCGGGTTGATTCAATTCCATTCTATTCTATTCCATTCCATTCCATTCCATTCCATTCCATTCCATTCCATTCCATTCCTTTCTACTCGGGTTGATTCCATGCCGTTCCGTTCCGTTCCATTGCCTCCCATCCCGACGCGTCCCGTCCCGTCCCGTCCCGTCAAATTACGTTCCGTTCTGATCGGGTTGATTCCGTTCCATTCCGTTCCGTTCCTTTCCGTTCCGTTCCATTCCGTTACACGCGGGTTGATTCAATTCCATTCTATTACTTTGAATTCCATTCCATTCCATTCCATTCCATTCTACTCGGATTGATTGCATTCCATTCCATTCCATTCCAGTCCATTCCAATCCATTCCATTCTACTCGGGTTGATTCCATTCCATTCCATTCCATTCCATTCCATTCCATTCCATTCCATTCCATTCCATTCCATTCCACTCCGGCTCATTCCATTCCATTCCATTCCATTCCATTCCATTCCATTCCATTCCATTCCGTTCTACTCGGGTTGATTTCCATTCCATTCCATTCCATTCCATTCCAATCCATTCCATTCCATTCCATTCCATTCCATTCCATTCCATTCCATTCCATTCCATTCCATTCCATTCCATTCCATTCCATTCCATTCCTTTCCATTTACTCCATTCCGTTCTACTCGGGTTGATTCCATTGAGTTTGGTTCCGTTCCGTTCCGTCCCGTCCCGTCCCGTCCCGTCCCGTCCCGTGCCGTTTTACTCGGGTTGATTCCTTTCCATTCCGTTCCGCTCGTTTCCGTTGCGTTCCATTCCGTTCCACGCGGGTTGGTTCAATTCTATTCTATTCTATTCTATTCCTTTCCATTCCATTCCATTCCATTCCATTCCATTCTACTCGGGTTGATTCCATGCCATTCCGTTCCGTTCCATTCCGTCCCATCCCGACCCGTCCCATCACGTCCCATCCCGTCCCATCCCGTTCCGTTCCACATGGGTTGATTCAATTCCTTTCGGTTACATTGAATTCCATTCCATTCCATTCTACTCGGATTGATTCCATTCCATTCCATTCCATTCCATTCCATTCCATTCCTTTCCATTCCAATCCATTCCATTCTACTCGGGTTGATTCCATTCTATTCCATTCCATTCCATTCCTTTCCATTCCATTCCATTCGATTCCATTCCATTCCATTCCATTCCATTCCATTCCATTCCGTTCTACTCGGGTTGATTCCATTCTATTCCATTCCATTCCGTACGATTCCATTTGATTCCATTCGATTCCATTCCATTCCATTCCATTCCCTTACATTCCATTCTATTCCATTGAATTCCATTCCATTCCATTCCATTCCATTCCATTCCATTCTACTCTGATTGATTCCATTAAATTCCATTCCATTCCATTCCATTCCATTCCATTCCATTCGATTCCATTCCATTCCATTCCATTCCATTCCATTCCAATACATTCCATTCTACTCTGGTTGATTCCATTCCATTCCATTCCATTCCATTCCATTCGTCTCCATTCGATTCCATTCGATTCCATTCCATTCCATTCCATGCAATTCCATTCCATTCCATTCCATTCCATTCCATTCCATTCCATTCCATTCCATTCCATTCCATTCCATTCCGTTCTACTCGGTTTGATTCCATTCCATTCCATTCCATTCCATTCCATTCCATTCCATTCCATTCCATTCCACTCCATTACATTCGATTCCATTCGATTCCATTCCATTCCATTCCATTCCATTCCAATCCATTCCATTCTACTCGGGTTGATTCCATTCCATTCCATTCCATTCCATTCCATTCCATTCCATTCCATTCCATTCCATTCCATTGCATTGCATTAGATTCCATTCCATTCCATTCCATTCCATTCCATTCCATTCCATTCCATTCCATTCCATTCCATTCCGTTCCACTCGGGTTGATTCCATTCTATTCCATTTCATTCCATTCGATTGCATTCGATATCATTCGATTCCATTCCATCCCATTCCATTCCATTCCATTCCATTCCGTTCTACTCGGGTTGATTCCATTCCATTCCATTTCATGCCATTCCATTCCATTCCATTTCTTTCGATTCCATTCGTTTCCATTCCATTCCATTCCATTCCAATCCATTCCATTCTACTCGGGTTGATTCCATTCCATTCCATTCCATTCCATTCCATTCCATTCCATTCCATTCCATTCCACTCGATTCCATTCCATTCCTTTCCATTCCATTCCAATCCATTCCATTCTACTCGGGTGGATTCCATTCCATTCCATTCCATTCCATTCCATTCCATTCCATTCCATTCCATTCCATTCCATTCCATTCCATTCCATTCGATTCCATTCCATTCCATTCCATTCCATTCCATTCCATTCCATTCCGTTCTAGTGGTGTTGATTCCATTCTATTCCATTCCATTCCATTCCATTCCATTCCATTCCATTCCATTCCATTCCATTCTATTCCATTCCATTCTACTCCATTGAATTCCATTCCATTCCATTCAATTCCATTCCATTCCATTCCTTTCCATTCCATTTAGTTCTACTCGGGTTGCTTCCATTCCATTCCATTCCATTCCATTCCATTCCATTCCATTCCATTCCATTCCATTCCATTCCATTCCATTCCATTCCATTCCATTCCATTGCATTCCATTCCATTCCATTCCATTCCATTCCATTACATTACATTACATTTACTCCATTCCGTTCTACTCGGGTTGATTCCATTGAGTTAGGTTCCGTCCCGTCCCGTCCCGTCCCGTCCCGTCCCGTGCCGTTTTACTCAGGTTGATTCCTTTCCATTCCGTTCCGCTCGTTTCCGTTACGTTCCATTCCATTCCACGCGGGTTGGTTCAATTCCATTCTATTCTATTCTATTCCTTTCCCTTCCATTCCATTCCATTCCATTCCATTCTACTCGGGTTGATTCCATGCCATTCAGTTCCGTTCCATTCCGTCCCATCCCGACCCGTCCCATCCCGTCCCGTCCCGTCCCATCCCGTTCCGTTCCACATGGGTTGATTCAATTCCTTTCGGTTACATTGAATTCCATTCCATTCCATTCTACTCGGATTGATTCCATTCCATTCCATTCCATTCCATTCCATTCCATTCCATTCCATTCCATTCCATTCCATTCCAATCCATTCCATTCTACTCGGGTTGATTCCATTCTATTCCATTCCATTCCATTCCATTCCATTCTATTCCATTCCATTCCATTCCATTTCATTCCATTCCATTCCATTCCATTCCATTCCATTCCATTCCATTCCATTCGATTCCATTCCATTCCATTCCAATCCATTCCATTCTACTCGGGTTGATTCCATTCTATTCCATTCCATTCCATTCCATTCCATTCTATTCCATTCCATTCCATTCCATTTCATTCCATTCCATTCCATTCCATTCCATTCCATTCCAATCCATTCCATTCGATTCCATTCCATTCCATTCCATTCCATTCCATTCCATTCCATTCCATTCCGTTCTACTCGGGATGATTCCATTCTATTCCATTCCATTCCGTTCGATTCCATTCGATTCCATTCGATTCCATTCCATTCCATTCCATTCCATTCCATTCCAATACATTCCATTCTACTCTGGTTGATTCCATTCCATTCCATTCCATTCCATTCCATTCGTCTCCATTCGATTCCATTCCATTCCATTCCATTCTATTCCATTGAATTCCATTGAATTCCATTCCATTCCATTCCATTCTATTCCATTCCATTCCATTCCATTCCATTCCATTCCGTTCTACTCGGGTTGATTCCACTCCATTCCATTCCATTCCATTCCATTCCATTCCATTCCACTCGGGTTGATCATTCCATTCCATTCCATTCCATTCCATTCCATTCCATTCCATTCCACTCGGGCTCATTCCATTCCATTCCATTCCATTCCATTCCATTCCATTCCATTCCATTCCATTCCACTCGGGCTCATTCCATTCCATTCCATTCCATTCCATTCCATTCCATTCCATTCCATTCCATTCCATTCCATTCCGTTCTACTCGGGTTGATTTCCATTCCATTCCATTCCATTCCATTCCATTGCATTCCTTTCCATTCCTTTCCATTCCAATCCATTCCATTCTACTCGGGTTGATTCCATTCTATTCCATTCCATTCCATTCCATTCCATTCCATTCCTTTCCATTCCATTCCATTTCATTCCATTCCATTCCATTCTACTCTGGTTGATTCCATGTCACTCCGTTCCGTTCCATTCCGTCCCATCCCGACCCGTCCAATCCCGTCCCGTCCCGTCCCATCCCGTTCCGTTCCACATGGGTTGATTCAATTCCTTTCGGTTACATTGAATTCCATTAAATTCCATTCTACTCGGATTGATTCCATTCCATCCCATTCCATTCCATTCCATTCCATTCAATTCCATTCCATTCCATTCCATTCCATTCCTTTCCATTCCAATCCATTCCATTCTACTCGGGTTGATTCCATTCTATTCCATTCCATTCCATTCCGTTCCATTCCATTCCATTCCATTCCATTCCATTCCATTCCATTCCATTCCATTCCGTTCTACTCGTGTTGATTCCATTCTATTCTATTCCATTCCATTCCATTCCATTCCATTCCATTCCATTCCATTCCATTTCATTCCATTCCATTCCATTCTACTCGGGTTGATTCCATGCCATTCCGTTCCGTTCCATTCCGTCCCATCCCGACCCGTCCCATCCCGTCCCGTCCCGTCCCATCCCGTTCCGTTCCACATGGGTTGATTCAATTCCTTTCGGTTACATTGAATTCCATTCCATTCCATTCTACTCGGATTGATTCCATTCCATTCCATTCCATTCCATTCCATTCCATTCAATTCCATTCCATTCCATTCCATTCCATTCCTTTCCATTCCAATCCATTCCATTCTACTCGGGTTGATTCCATTCTATTCCATTCCATTCCATTCCGTTCCATTCCATTCCATTCCATTCCATTCCATTCCATTCCATTCCATTCCATTCCATTCCATTCCGTTCTACTCGTGTTGATTCCATTCCATTCCATTCCATTCCATTCCACTCCATTCCATTCGATTCCATTTGATTCCATTCCATTCCATTCCATTCCATTCCATTCCGTTCTACTCGGGTTGATTTCCATTCTATTCCATTTCATTCCATTCCATTCCATTCCATTCGATTCCATTCCATTCCATTCCATTCCATTCCGTTCTAGTCGGGTTGATTCCATTCTATTCCATTCCATTCCATTCCATTCCATTCCATTCCATTCCATGCCATTCCATTCCATTCCATTCCTTTCCATTCTATTCCATTCCATTCTACTCCATTGAATTCCATTCCATTCCATTCAATTCCATTCCATTCCATTCCTTTCCATTCCATTTAGTTCTACTCGGGTTGATTCCATTCCCTTCCATTCCATTCCATTCCATTACTTTCCATTCCATTCCATTCCAATCCATTCCATTCTACTCGGGTTGACTCCATTCCATTCCATTCCATTCCATTCCATTCCATTCCATTATATTCCATTCTATTCCATTCCATTCCATTCCATTCCATTCCATTCCATTCCATTCCATTCCATTCCATTCCATTCCATTCCATTCCATTCCATTCCATTCCATTCCATTCCTTTCCATTTACTCCATTCCGTTCTACTCGGGTTGATTCCATTGAGTTTGGTTCCGTTCCGTTCCGTCCCGTCTCGTCCCGTCCCGCCCCGTCCCGTGCCGTTTTACTCGGGTTGATTCCTTTCCATTCCGTTCCGCTCGTTTCCGTTTCGTTCCATTCCGTTCCACGCGGGTTGGTTCAATTCCATTCTATTCTATTCTATTCCTTTCCATTCCATTCCATTCTACTCGGGTTGATTCCATGCCGTTCCATTCCGTTCCATTCCGTCCCATCCCGACCCGTCCCATCCCGTCCCGTCCCGTCCCATCCCGTTCCGTTCCACATGGGTTGATTCAGTTCCTTTCGGTTACATTGAATTCCATTCCATTCCATTCTACTCGGATTGATTCCATTCCATTCCATTCCATACCATTCCATTCCATTCCATTCCATTCCATTCCATTCCATTCCATTCCAATCCATTCCATTCTACTCGGGTTGATTCCATTCCATTCCATTCCATTCCATTCCATTCCATTCCATTCCATTCCATTCAGTTTCATTCCATTCCATTCCATTCCATTCCATTCGATTCCATTCCATTCCATTCCATTCCATTCCATTCCGTTCTACTCGGGTTGATTCCATTCTATTCCATTCCATTCCGTTCGATTCCATTCGATTCCATTAGATTCCATTCCATTCCATTCCATTCCCTTCCATTCCATTCTATTCCATTGAATTCCATTCCATTCCATTCCATTCCATTCCATTCCATTCCATTCCATTCCGTTCTACTCTGATTGACTCCATTCCATTCCATTCCATTCCATTCCATTCCATTCCATTCCATTCCATTCGATTCCATTCCATTCCATTCCATTCCATTCCATTCCATTCCATTCCATTCCAATACATTCCATTCTACTCTGGTTGATTCCATTCCATTCCATTCCATTCCATTCCATTCGTCTCCATTCGATTCCATTCGATTCCATTCCATTCTATTCCATTGAATTCCATTCCATTCCATTCCATTCCATTCCATTCCATTCCATTCCATTCTATTCCATTCCATTCCATTCCATTCCGTTCTACTCGGGTTGATTCCATTCCATTCCATTCCATTCCATTCCACTCCATTCCATTCGATTCCATTCGATTCCATTCCATTCCATTCCATTCCATTCCAATCCATTCCATTCTACTCGGGTTGATTCCATTCCATTCCATTCCATTCCATTCCATTCCATTCCATTCCATTCCATTCCATTCCATTCCATTCGATTCCATTCCATTCGATTCCATTCGATATCATTCGATTCCATTCCATCCCATTCCATTCCATTCCATTCCATTCCGTTCTACTCGGGTTGATTCCATTCCATTCCGTTTCATTCCATTCCATTCCATTCCATTCCATTCCATTCCATTCCATTCCGTTCTAATCGGTTTGATTCCACTCCATTCCATTCCATTCCATTCCATTCCATTCCATTCCATTCCTTTCCCTTCCAACCCATTCCGTTCTACTCGGGTTGATTCCATTCCATTCCATTCCATTCCATTTCATTCCAAACCATTCCATTCTACTCGGGTTCATCATTCCATTCCATTCCATTCCATTCCATTCCATTCCACTCGGGTTCTTTCCATTCCATTCCATTCCATTCCATTCCATTCCATTCCATTCCATTCCATTCCATTCCGTTCTACTCAGGTTGATTTCCATTCCATTCCATTCCATTCCATTCCATTCCATTCCATTCCTTTCCATTTACTCCATTCCGTTCTACTCGGGTTGATTCCATTGAGTTTGGTTCCGTTCCGTTCCGTCCCGTCTCGTCCCGTCCCGCCCCGTCCCGTGCCGTTTTACTCGGGTTGATTCCTTTCCATTCCGTTCCGCTCGTTTCCGTTTCGTTCCATTCCGTTCCACGCGGGTTGGTTCAATTCCATTCTATTCTATTCTATTCCTTTCCATTCCATTCCATTCTACTCGGGTTGATTCCATGCCGTTCCATTCCGTTCCATTCCGTCCCATCCCGACCCGTCCCATCCCGTCCCGTCCCGTCCCATCCCGTTCCGTTCCACATGGGTTGATTCAGTTCCTTTCGGTTACATTGAATTCCATTCCATTCCATTCTACTCGGATTGATTCCATTCAATTCCATTCCATACCATTCCATTCCATTCCATTCCATTCCATTCCATTCCATTCCATTCCAATCCATTCCATTCTACTCGGGTTGATTCCATTCCATTCCATTCCATTCCATTCCATTCCATTCCATTCCATTCCATTCAGTTTCATTCCATTCCATTCCATTCCATTCCATTCGATTCCATTCCATTCCATTCCATTCCATTCCATTCCGTTCTACTCGGGTTGATTCCATTCTATTCCATTCCATTCCGTTCGATTCCATTCGATTCCATTAGATTCCATTCCATTCCATTCCATTCCCTTCCATTCCATTCTATTCCATTGAATTCCATTCCATTCCATTCCATTCCATTCCATTCCATTCCATTCCGTTCTACTCTGATTGACTCCATTCCATTCCATTCCATTCCATTCCATTCCATTCCATTCCATTCCATTCGATTCCATTCCATTCCATTCCATTCCATTCCATTCCATTCCATTCCATTCCAATACATTCCATTCTACTCTGGTTGATTCCATTCCATTCCATTCCATTCCATTCCATTCGTCTCCATTCGATTCCATTCGATTCCATTCCATTCTATTCCATTGAATTCCATTCCATTCCATTCCATTCCATTCCATTCCATTCCATTCCATTCTATTCCATTCCATTCCATTCCATTCCGTTCTACTCGGGTTGATTCCATTCCATTCCATTCCATTCCATTCCACTCCATTCCATTCGATTCCATTCGATTCCATTCCATTCCATTCCATTCCATTCCAATCCATTCCATTCTACTCGGGTTGATTCCATTCCATTCCATTCCATTCCATTCCATTCCATTCCATTCCATTCCATTCCATTCCATTCCATTCCATTCGATTCCATTCCATTCGATTCCATTCGATATCATTCGATTCCATTCCATCCCATTCCATTCCATTCCATTCCATTCCGTTCTACTCGGGTTGATTCCATTCCATTCCGTTTCATTCCATTCCATTCCATTCCATTCCATTCCATTCCATTCCATTCCGTTCTAATCGGTTTGATTCCACTCCATTCCATTCCATTCCATTCCATTCCATTCCATTCCATTCCTTTCCATTCCAACCCATTCCGTTCTACTCGGGTTGATTCCATTCCATTCCATTCCATTCCATTTCATTCCAAACCATTCCATTCTACTCGGGTTCATCATTCCATTCCATTCCATTCCATTCCATTCCATTCCACTCGGGTTCTTTCCATTCCATTCCATTCCATTCCATTCCATTCCATTCCATTCCATTCCGTTCTACTCAGGTTGATTTCCATTCCATTCCATTCCATTCCATTCCATTCCATTCCATTCCATTCCATTCCATTCCATTCCATTCCATTCCATTCCATTCCATTCCATTCCATTCCATTCCATTCCATTCCATTCCATTCTATTCCATTCCGTTCTACTCGGCTTGAATCCATTGAGTTCCGTTCCGTTCCGTTCCGTCCCGACATGTCCCGTCCCGTCCCGTCCCGTCCCGTCCCATCCCGTCCCGTCCCGTCCCGTGCCGTTGTACTCGGGTTGATTCCATTCCACTCCGTTCCGTTCATTTCCGTTCCGTTCCATTCAGTTCCACGCGGGTTGATTCAATTCCTTTCTATTCTATTCCATTCCATTCCATTCCATTCCATTCCATTCCATTCCATTCCATTCTACTCGGGTTGATTCCATGCCGTTCCGTTCCGTTCCATTGCGTCCCATCCCGACGCGTCCCGTCCCGTCCCGTCCCGTCAAATTACGTTCCGTTCTGATCGGGTTGATTCCGTTCCGTTCCATTCCGTTCCTTTCCTTTCCGTTCCGTTCCATTCCGTTACACGCGGGTTGATTCAATTCCATTCTATTACATTGAATTCCATTCCATTCCATTCCATTCCATTCTACTCGGATTGATTGCATTCCATTCCATTCCATTCCAGTCCATTCCAATCCATTCCATTCTACTCGGGTTGATTCCATTCCATTCCACTCCATTCCATTCCATTCCATTCCATTCCATTCCATTCCATTCCATTCCACTCGGGCTCATTCCATTCCATTCCATTCCATTCCATTCCATTCCATTCCGTTCTACTCGGGTTGATTTCCATTCCATTCCATTCCATTCCATTCCAATCCATTCCATTCCATTCCATTCCATTCCATTCCATTCCATTCCATTCCATTCCATTCCGTTCCATTCCATTCTTTCCATTTATTCCATTCCGTTCTACTCGGGTTGATTCCATTGGGTTTGGATACGTTCCGTAGCGTCCCATTCCGTCCCGTCCCGTCCCGTTCCGTTTTACTCGGGTTGATTCCTTTGCACTCCGTTCCGCTCGTTTCCATTCCGTTCCATTCCGTTCCACGCGGGTTGGTTCAATTCCATTCTATTCTATTCTATTCCTTTCCATTCCATTCCATTCTACTCGGGTTGATTCCATGCCGTTCCATTCCGTTCCATTCCGTCCCATCCCGACCCGTCCCAACCCGTCCCGTCCCGTCCCATCCCGTCCCGTTCCAAATGGGTTGATTCAATTCCTTTCGGTTACATTGAATTCCATTCCATTCCATTCTACTCGGATTGATTCCATTCCATTCCATTCCATTCCATTCCATTCCATTCCATTCCATTCCATTCCATTCCTTTCCATTCCAATCCATTCCATTCTACTCGGGTTGATTCCATTCCATTCCATTCCATTCCATTCCATTCCATTCCATTCCATTCCATTCCATTCCATTCCATTCCATTCAGTTTCATTCCATTCCATTCCATTCCATTCCATTCCTTTCCATTCCATTCCATTCCATTCCATTCCATTCTATTCCATTACATTCTACTACATTGAATTCCATTCCATTCCATTCAATTCCATTCCATTCCATTCCTTTCCATTCCATTTAGTTCTACTCGGGTTGATTCCATTCCATTCCATTCCATTCCATTCCATTCCATTCCATTGCATTCCATTCCATTCCATTCCATTACTTTCCATTCCATTCCATTCCAATCCATTCCATTCTACTCGGGTTGACTCCATTCCATTCCATTCCATTCCATTCCATTCCATTCCATTATGTTCCATACTATTCCATTCGATTCCGTTCGATTCCATTCCATTCCATTCCATTCCATTCCATTCCATTCCATTCCATTCCATTCCATTCCATTCCACTCGATTCCATTCCATTCCATTCGATTCCATTCCATTCCATTCCATTCCATTCCATTCCATTCCATTCCATTCCAATCCATTCCATTCTACTCGGGTTGATTCCATTCCATTCCATTCCATTCCATTCCATTCCATTCCATTCCATTCCATTCCATTCCATTCCATTCCATTCCATTCCATTCCATTCCTTTCTATTCCATTCCATTCCATTCCATTCCATTCCATTCCATTCCATTCCATTCCGTTCTACTCGGGTTGATTCCACTCCATTCCATTCCATTCCATTCCATTCCATTCCATTCCATTCCTTTCCATTCCAACCCATTCCGTTCTACTCGGGTTGATTCCATTCCATTCCATTCCATTCCATTCCATTCCATTCCATTCCATTCCATTCCATTCCATTCCACTCCATTCCATTCCATTTCAATCCAAACCGTTCCATTCTACTCGGGTTCATCATTCCATTCCATTCCATTCCATTCCATTCCACTCGGGTTCATTCCATTCCATTCCATTCAATTCCATTCCATTCCATTCCATTCCATTCCATTCCGTTCTACTCAGGTTGATTTCCATTCCATTCCATTCCATTCCATTCCATTCCATTCCATTCCATTCCATTCCATTCCATTCCATTCCATTCCATTCCATTCCATTCCATTCCATTCCATTCCATTCCATTCCATTCCATTCCATTCCATTCTATTCCTTTCCGTTCTACTCGGCTTGAATCCATTGAGTTCCGTTCTGTTCCATTCCGTCCCAACACGTCCCGTCCCGTCCCGTCCCGTCCCGTCCCTTCCCGTCCCGTCCCGTGCCGTTGTACTCGGGTTGATTCCGTTCCACTCCGTTCCGTTCCTTTCCGTTCCGTTCCATTCAGTTCCACGCGGGTTGATTCAATTCCATTCTATTCTATTCCATTCCATTCCATTCCATTCCATTCCATTCCATTCCATTCCATTCCATTTTACTCGGGTTGATTCCATGCCGTTCCAATGCGTTCCATTCTGTCCCATCCCGACACGTCCCGTCCCGTCCCGTCCCATTCCGTTCCGTTCTGATCGGGTTGATTCCGTTCCATTCCGTTCCGTTCCTTTCCTTTCCATTCTATTCCGTTACACGCGGGTTGATTCAATTCCATTCTATTACATTGAATTCCATTCCATTCCATTCCATTCCATTCTACTCGGATTGATTGCATTCCATTCCATTCCATTCCAGTCCATTCCAATCCATTCCATTCTACTCGGGTTGATTCCATTCCATTCCATTCCATTCCATTCCATTCCATTCCATTCCATTCCATTCCATTCCATTCCATTCCATTCCATTCCATTCCTTTCTATTCCATTCCATTCCATTCCATTCCATTCCATTCCATTCCATTCCATTCCATTCCATTCCATTCCGTTCTACTCGGGTTGATTCCACTCCATTCCATTCCATTCCATTCCATTCCATTCCATTCCATTCCATTCCATTCCATTCCATTCCATTCCATTCCTTTCCATTCCAACCCATTCCGTTCTACTCGGGTTGATTCCATTCCATTCCATTCCATTCCATTCCATTCCATTCCACTCCATTCCATTCCATTTCATTCCAAACCGTTCCATTCTACTTGGGTTCATCATTCCATTCCATTCCATTCCATTCCATTCCATTCCACTCGGGTTCATTCCATTCCATTCCATTCCATTCCAATCCATTCCATTCCATTCCGTTCTACTCAGGTTGATTTCCATTCCATTCCATTCCATTCCATTCCATTCCATTCCATTCCACTCCATTCCATTCCATTCCACTCCATTCCATTCCATTCCACTCCATTCCATTCCATTCCATTCTATTCCTTTCCGTTCTGCTCGGCTTGAATCCATTGAGTTCCGTTCTGTTCCGTTCCGTCCCAACACGTCCCGTCCCGTCCCGTCCCGTCCCGTCCCTTCCCGTCCCGTCCCGTGCCGTTGTACTCGGGTTGATTCCGTTCCACTCCGTTCCGTTCCTTTCCGTTCCGTTCCATTCAGTTCCACGCGGGTTGATTCAATTCCATTCTATTCTATTCCATTCCATTCCATTCCATTCCATTCCATTCCATTCCATTCCATTCCATTTTACTCGGGTTGATTCCATGCCGTTCCGTTGCGTTCCATTCTGTCCCATCCCGACGCGTCCCGTCCCGTCCCGTCCCGTCCCATTCCGTTCCGTTCTGATCGGGTTGATTCCGTTCCATTCCGTTCCGTTCCTTTCCGTTCCATTCCATTCCGATACACGCGGGTTGATTCAATTCCATTCTATTACATTGAATTCCATTCCATTCCATTCCATTCCATTCTACTCGGATTGATTGCATTCCATTCCATTCCATTCCAGTCCATTCCAATCCATTCCATTCTACTCGGGTTGATTCCATTCCATTCCATTCCATTCCATTCCATTCCATTCCATTCCATTCCATTGCGTTCCATTCGATTCGATTCCATTCCATTCCATTCCATTCCATTCCAATCCATTCCATTCTACTTGGGTTGATTCCATTCCATTCCATTCCATTCGATTCCATTCGATTCCATTCCATTCCATTCCATTCCATTCCATTCTGTTCTACTCGGGTTGATTCCACTCCATTCCATTCCATTCCATTCCATTCTATTCCATTCCATTCCATTCGATTCCATTCTATTCCATTCGATTCCATTCCCTTCCATTTCATTTTATTCCATTCCATTCCATTCCATTCTATTCCATTGAATTCCATTCCATTCCATTCCATTCCTTTCCGTTCCATTCCATTCCATTCCATTCCTTTCCATTCCAATCCATTCCATTCTACTCGGGTTGATTCCATTCCATTCCATTCCATTCCATTCCATTCGATTCCATTCCATTCCATTCCATTCCATTCCATTCCATTCCGTTCTACTCGGGTTGATTCCATTCTATTCCATTCCATTCCTTTCGATTCCATTCGATTCCATTTGATTCCATTCCATTCCATTCCATTCCCTTCCATTCCATTCTATTCCATTGAATTCCATTCCATTGCATTGCATTCCATTCCATTCCATTCCATTCCATTCCGTTCTACTCTGATTGACTCCATTCCATTCCATTCCATTCCATTCCATTCCATTCCATTCCATTCGATTCCATTCCATTCGATTCCATTCCATTCCATTCCATTCCATTCCATTCCATTCCATTCCATTCCATTCCAATACATTCCATTCTACTCTGGTTGATTCCATTCCATTCCATTCCATTCCATTCCATTCGTCTCCATTCGATTCCATTCGATTCCATTCCATTCTATTCCATGGAATTCCATTCCATTCCATTCCATTCCATTCCATTCCATTCCATTCCATTCCATTCCATTCCATTCCATTCCATTCCGTTCTACTCGGGTTGATTTCATTCCATTCCATTCCATTCCATTCCATTCCATTCCATTCCATTCCACTCCATTCCATTCGATTCCATTCGATTCCATTCCATTCCATTCCATTCCATTCCAATCCATTCCATTCTACTCGGGTTGATTCCATTCCATTCCATTCCATTCCATTCCATTCCATTCCATTCCATTCCATTCCATTGCATTCCATTCGATTCCATTCGATTCCATTCCATTCGATTCCACTCGAGATCATTCGATTCCATTCCATCCCATTCCATTCCATTCCATTCCATTCCGTTTTACTCGGGTTGATTCCATTCCTTGCCATTTCATTCCATTCCATTCCATTCCATTCCATTCGATTCCATTCGATTCCATTCCATTCCATTCCATTCCAATCCATTCCATTCTACTCGGGTTGATTCCATTCCATTCCATTCCATTCCATTCCATTCCATTCCATTCCACTCGATTCCATTCCATTCTTTCCATTCCATTGCAATCCATTCCATTCTACTCGGGTGGATTCCATTCCATTCCCTTCCATTCCATTCCATTCCATTCCATTCCATTCCATTCCATTCCATTCCATTCCGTTCTAGTCGGGTTGATTCCATTCTATTCCATTCCATTCCATTCCATTCCATTCCATTCCATTCCATTCTATTCCACTCCATTCTACTCCATTGAATTCCATTCCATTCCATTGAATTCCATTCCATTCCATTCTATTCCATTCCATTCCTTTCCTTTCCATTCCATTTAGTTCTACTCGGGTTGATTCCATTCCATTCCATTCCATTCAATTCCATTCCATTCCATTCCATTCCATTCCATTGCATTCCATTCGATTCCATTCCATTCCATTCCATTCCATTCCATTCCATTCCATTCCATTCCATTCCATTCCATTCCATTCCGTTCCACTCGGGTTGATTCCATTCTATTCCATTCCATTCCATTCGATTCCATTCGATATCCTTCGATTCCATTCCATCCCATTCCATTCCATTCCATTCCATTCCGTTCTTCTTGGGTTGATTCCATTCCATTCCATTTCATTCCGTTCTTCTTGGGTTGATTCCATTCCATTCCATTTCATTCCATTCCATTCCATTCCATTTCTTTCGATTCCATTCGATTCCATTCCATTCCATTCCATTCCAATCAATTGCATTCTACTCAGGTTGATTCCATTCCATTCCATTCCATTCCATTCCATTCCATTCCATTCCATTCCATTCCACTCGATTCCATTCCATTCCTTTCCATTCCATTCCAATCCATTCCATTCTATTCGGGTGGATTCCATTCCATTCCATTCCATTCCATTCCATTCCATTCCATTCCATTCCATTCCATTCCATTCCATTCCATTCCATTCGATTCCATTCCATTCCTTTCCATTCCATTCCCTTCCATTCCATTCCATTCCATTCCATTCCATTCCGTTCTAGTCGGGTTGATTCCATTCCATTCCATTGCATTCCATTCCATTCCATTCCATTCCATTCCATTCCATTCCATTCCATTCCATTCCATTCCATTCCATTCTATTCCATTCCATTCTACTCCATTGAATTCCATTCCATTCCATTCCATTCCTTTCCATTCCATTCCATTCCTTTCCAATCCATTTAGTTCTACTCGGGTTGATTCCATTCCATTCCATTCCATTCCATTCCATTCCATTCCATTCCATTACATTCCATTCCATTCCATTACTTTCCATTCCATTCCATTCCAATCCATTCTATTCTACTCGGGTTGACTCCATTCCATTCCATTCCACTCCATTCCATTCCGTTATATTCCATTCTATTCCATTCGATTCCGTTCGATTCCATTCCATTCCATTCCATTCCATTCCATTCCATTCCATTCCATTCCATTCGATTACATTCCATTCCATTCGATTCCCTTCCATTCCATTCCATTCCATTCCATTCCATTCCATTCCAATCCATTCCATTCTACTCGGGTTGATTCCATTCCATTCCATTCCATTCCAATCCATTCCATTCCATTCCATTCCATTCCATTCCATTCCATTCCATTCCATTCCATTCCTTTCTATTCCATTCCATTCCATTCCATTCCATTCCATTCCATTCCATTCCATTCCGTTCTACTCGGGTTGATTCCACTCCATTCCATTCCCTTCCATTCCATTCCATTCCATTCCATTCCATTCCATTCCATTCCATTCCATTCCATTCCAACCCATTCCTTTCTACTCGGGTTGATTCCATTCCATTCCATTCCATTCCATTCCATTCCATTCCATTCCATTCCATTCCATTCCATTCCATTCCATTCCATTCCATTCCATTCCATTCCATTTCATTCCAAACCGTTCCATTCTACTCGGATTCATCATTCCATTCCATTCCATTCCATTCCATTCCACTCGGGTTCATTCCATTCCATTCCATTCCATTCCATTCCATTCCGTTCTACTCAGGTTGATTTCCATTCCATTCCATTCCATTCCATTCCATTCCATTCCATTCCATTCCATTCCATTCCATTCCATTCCATTCCATTCTATTCCATTCCGTTCTACTCGGCTTGAATCCATTGAGTTCCGTTCCGTTCCGTTCCGTCCCGACACGTCCCGTCCCGTCCCGTCCCGTCCCGTCCCGTCCCGTCCCGTCCCGTGCCGTTGTACTCGGGTTGATTCCATTCCACTCCGTTCCGTTCCTTTCCGTTCCCTTCCATTCAGTTCCACGCGGGTTGATTCAATTCCATTCTATTCTATTCAATTCCATTCCATTCCATTCCATTCCATTACATTCCATTCCATTCCATTCAATTTTACTCGGGTTGATTCCATGCCGTTCCGTTCTGTTCCATTCTGTCCCATCCCGACGCGTCCCGTCCCGTCCCGTCCCATTCCGTTCCATTCTGATCGGGTTGATTCCGTTCCATTCCGTTCCGTTCCTTTCCGTTCCATTCCATTCCGTTACACGCGGGTTGATTCAATTCCATTCTATTACATTGAATTGCATTCCATTCCATTCCATTCCATTCTACTCGGATTGATTGCATTCCATTCCATTCCATTCCAGTCCATTCCAATCCATTCCATTCTACTCGGGTTGATTCCGTTCCATTCCATTCCATTCCATTCCATTCCATTCCATTCCATTCCATTCCATTCCATTCCATTCCATTGCGTTCCATTCGATTCGATTCCATACCATTCCATTCCATTCCATTCCAATCCATTCCATTCTACTTGGGTTCATTCCATTCCATTCCATTCCATTCCATTCGATTCCATTCGATTCCATTCCATTTCATTCCATTCCATTCTGTTCTACTCGGGTTGATTCCACTCCATTCCATTCCATTCCATTCCATTCTATTCCATTCCATTCCATTCGATTCCATTCTATTCCATTCGATTCCATTCCATTCCATTTCATTTTATTCCAATCCATTCCATTCCATTCTATTCCATTGAATTCCATTCCATTCCATTCCATTCCATCCAATTCCATTCCTTTCCATTCCAATCCATTCCATTCTACTCGGGTTGATTCCATTCCATTCCATTCCATTCCATTCCATTCCATTCCATTCCATTCCATTCCATTCCATTCCATTCCATTCCATTCCATTCCGTTCTACTCGGGTTGATTCCATTCTATTCCATTCCATTCCGTTCGATTCCATTCGATTCCATTCGATTCCATTCCATTCCATTCCATTCCTTTCCATTCCATTCTATTCCATTGAATTCCATTCCATTCCATTGCATTCCATTCCATTCCATTCCATTCCGTTCTACTCTGATTGACTCCATTCCATTCCATTCCATTCCATTCCATTCCATTCCATTCCATTCCATTCCATTCCATTCGATTCCATTCCATTCCATTCCATTCCATTCCATTCCATTCCAATACATTCCATTCTACTCTGGTTGATTCCATTCCATTCCATTCCATTCCATTCCATTCCATTCCATTCCATTCGTCTCCATTCGATTCCATTCGATTCCATTCCATTCTATTCCATTGAATTCCATTCCATTCCATTCCATTCCATTCCATTCCATTCTATTCCATTCCATTCCATTCCATTCCGTTCTACTCGGGTTGATTCCATTCCATTCCATTCCATTCCATTCCATTCCATTCCACTCCATTCCATTCGATTCCATTCGATTCCATTCCATTCCATTCCATTCCATTCCAATCCATTCCATTCTACTCGGGTTGATTCCATTCCATTCCATTCCATTCCATTCCATTCCATTCCATTCCATTCCATTCCATTGCATTCCATTCGATTCCATTCGATTTCATTCCATTCGATTCCATTCGATATCATTCGATTCCATTCCATCCCATTCCATTCCATTCCATTCCATTCCTTTGTACTCGGGTTGATTCCATTCCATTCCGTTTCATTCCATTCCATTCCATTCCATTCCATTCCATTCCATTCCATTCCGTTCTAATTGGTTTGATTCCACTCCATTCCATTCCATTCCATTCCATTCCATTCCATTCCATTCCATTCCATTCCATTCCATTCCTTTGCATTCCAACCCATTCCGTTCTACTCGGGTTGATTCCATTCCATTCCATTCCATTCCATTCCATTCCATTCCATTCCATTCCATTCCATTCCATTCCATTCCATTCCATTCCATTCCATTCCATTCCATTCCATTTCATTCCAAACCATTCCATTCTACTCGGGTTCATCATTCCATTCCATTCCATTCCATTTCATTCCAAACCATTCCATTCTACTCGGGTTCATCATTCCATTCCATTCCATTCCATTCCATTCCACTCGGGTTCTTTCCATTCCATTCCATTCCATTCCATTCCATTCCATTCCATTCCATTCCATTCCGTTCTACTCAGGTTGATTTCCATTCAATTCCATTCCATTCCATTCCATTCCATTCCATTCCATTCCATTCCATTCCATTCCATTCCATTCCACTCCATTCCATTCCGTTGTATTCGGGTTGATTCCATTCCATTCCATTCCATTCCAATCCATTCCATTCCATTCCATTCCATTCCATTCCATTCCATTCCATTCCATTCCATTCCATTCCATTCCATTCCATTCCATTCCATTCCATTCCATTCCATTCCTTTCTATTCCATTCCATTCCATTCCATTCCATTCCATTCCATTCCATTCCATTCCATTCCATTCCGTTCTACTCGGGTTGATTCCACTCCATTCCATTCCCTTCCATTCCATTCCATTCCATTCCATTCCATTCCATTCCATTCCATTCCATTCCTTTCCATTCCAACCCATTCCTTTCTACTCGGGTTGATTCCATTCCATTCCATTCCATTCCATTCCATTCCATTCCATTCCATTCCATTCCTTTCCATTCGATTCCATTCCATTCCATTCCATTTCATTCCAAACAGTTCCATTCTACTCGGATTCATCATTCCATTCCATTCCATTCCATTCCATTCCACTCGGGTTCATTCCATTCCATTCCATTCCATTCCATTCCATTCCATTCCATTCCATTCCATTCCATTGCATTCCATTCCGTTCTACTCAGGTTGATTTCCATTCCATTCCATTCCATTCCATTCCAATCCATTCCATTCCATTCCATTCTATTCCATTCCATTCCATTCCATTCCATTCCATTCCATTCCATTCCATTCCATTCCATTCCATTCCATTCCATTCCATTCTATTCCATTCCGTTCTACTCGGCTTGAATCCATTGAGTTCCGTTCCGTTCCGTTCCGTCCCAACACGTCCCGTCCCGTCCCGTCCCGTGCCGTCCCGTCCCGTCCCGTCCCGTGCCGTTGTACTCGGGTTGATTCCATTCCATTCCATTCCATTCCATTCCATTCCATTCCATTCCATTCCATTCCATTCCATTCCATTCCATTCCATTCCATTCCATTCCATTCCATTCCATTCCATTCCATTTCATTCCAAACCGTTCCATTCTACTCGGATTCATCATTCCATTCCATTCCATTCCATTCCATTCCACTCGGGTTCATTCCATTCCATTCCATTCCATTCCATTCCATTCCGTTCTACTCAGGTTGATTTCCATTCCATTCCATTCCATTCCATTCCATTCCATTCCATTCCATTCCATTCCATTCCATTCCATTCCATTCTATTCCATTCCGTTCTACTCGGCTTGAATCCATTGAGTTCCGTTCCGTTCCGTTCCGTCCCGACACGTCCCGTCCCGTCCCGTCCCGTCCCGTCCCGTCCCGTCCCGTGCCGTTGTACTCGGGTTGATTCCATTCCACTCCGTTCCGTTCCTTTCCGTTCCCTTCCATTCAGTTCCACGCGGGTTGATTCAATTCCATTCTATTCTATTCAATTCCATTCCATTCCATTCCATTCCATTACATTCCATTCCATTCCATTCAATTTTACTCGGGTTGATTCCATGCCGTTCCGTTCTGTTCCATTCTGTCCCATCCCGACGCGTCCCGTCCCGTCCCGTCCCATTCCGTTCCATTCTGATCGGGTTGATTCCGTTCCATTCCGTTCCGTTCCTTTCCGTTCCATTCCATTCCGTTACACGCGGGTTGATTCAATTCCATTCTATTACATTGAATTGCATTCCATTCCATTCCATTCCATTCTACTCGGGTTGATTCCGTTCCATTCCATTCCATTCCATTCCATTCCATTCCATTCCATTCCATTCCATTCCATTCCATTGCGTTCCATTCGATTCGATTCCATACCATTCCATTCCATTCCATTCCAATCCATTCCATTCTACTTGGGTTCATTCCATTCCATTCCATTCCATTCCATTCGATTCCATTCGATTCCATTCCATTTCATTCCATTCCATTCTGTTCTACTCGGGTTGATTCCACTCCATTCCATTCCATTCCATTCCATTCTATTCCATTCCATTCCATTCGATTCCATTCTATTCCATTCGATTCCATTCCATTCCATTTCATTTTATTCCAATCCATTCCATTCCATTCTATTCCATTGAATTCCATTCCATTCCATTCCATTCCATCCAATTCCATTCCTTTCCATTCCAATCCATTCCATTCTACTCGGGTTGATTCCATTCCATTCCATTCCATTCCATTCCATTCCATTCCATTCCATTCCATTCCATTCCGTTCTACTCGGGTTGATTCCATTCTATTCCATTCCATTCCGTTCGATTCCATTCGATTCCATTCGATTCCATTCCATTCCATTCCATTCCTTTCCATTCCATTCTATTCCATTGAATTCCATTCCATTCCATTGCATTCCATTCCATTCCATTCCATTCCGTTCTACTCTGATTGACTCCATTCCATTCCATTCCATTCCATTCCATTCCATTCCATTCCATTCCATTCCATTCGATTCCATTCCATTCCATTCCATTCCATTCCATTCCATTCCAATACATTCCATTCTACTCTGGTTGATTCCATTCCATTCCATTCCATTCCATTCCATTCCATTCCATTCCATTCGTCTCCATTCGATTCCATTCGATTCCATTCCATTCTATTCCATTGAATTCCATTCCATTCCATTCCATTCCATTCCATTCTATTCCATTCCATTCCATTCCATTCCGTTCTACTCGGGTTGATTCCATTCCATTCCATTCCATTCCATTCCATTCCATTCCACTCCATTCCATTCGATTCCATTCGATTCCATTCCATTCCATTCCATTCCACTCCATTCCAATCCATTCCATTCTACTCGGGTTGATTCCATTCCATTCCATTCCATTCCATTCCATTCCATTCCATTCCATTCCATTCCATTCCATTGCATTCCATTCGATTCCATTCGATTTCATTCCATTCGATTCCATTCGATATCATTCGATTCCATTCCATCCCATTCCATTCCATTCCATTCCATTCCTTTGTACTCGGGTTGATTCCATTCCATTCCGTTTCATTCCATTCCATTCCATTCCATTCCATTCCATTCCATTCCGTTCTAATCGGTTTGATTCCACTCCATTCCATTCCATTCCATTCCATTCCATTCCATTCCATTCCATTCCATTCCATTCCATTCCTTTGCATTCCAACCCATTCCGTTCTACTCGGGTTGATTCCATTCCATTCCATTCCATTCCATTCCATTCCATTCCATTCCATTCCATTCCATTCCATTCCATTCCATTCCATTCCATTCCATTCCATTTCATTCCAAACCATTCCATTCTACTCGGGTTCATCATTCCATTCCATTCCATTCCATTCCATTCCACTCGGGTTCTTTCCATTCCATTCCATTCCATTCCATTCCATTCCATTCCATTCCATTCCGTTCTACTCAGGTTGATTTCCATTCAATTCCATTCCATTCCATTCCATTCCATTCCATTCCATTCCATTCCATTCCATTCCATTCCACTCCATTCCATTCCGTTGTATTCGGGTTGATTCCATTCCATTCCATTCCATTCCAATCCATTCCATTCCATTCCATTCCATTCCATTCCATTCCATTCCATTCCATTCCATTCCATTCCATTCCATTCCATTCCATTCCATTCCATTCCTTTCTATTCCATTCCATTCCATTCCATTCCATTCCATTCCATTCCATTCCATTCCATTCCATTCCTTTGCATTCCAACCCATTCCGTTCTACTCGGGTTGATTCCATTCCATTCCATTCCATTCCATTCCATTCCATTCCATTCCATTCCATTCCATTCCATTCCATTCCATTCCATTCCATTCCATTCCATTTCATTCCAAACCATTCCATTCTACTCGGGTTCATCATTCCATTCCATTCCATTCCATTCCATTCCACTCGGGTTCTTTCCATTCCATTCCATTCCATTCCATTCCATTCCATTCCATTCCATTCCGTTCTACTCAGGTTGATTTCCATTCAATTCCATTCCATTCCATTCCATTCCATTCCATTCCATTCCATTCCATTCCATTCCATTCCATTCCATTCCACTCCATTCCATTCCGTTGTATTCGGGTTGATTCCATTCCATTCCATTCCATTCCAATCCATTCCATTCCATTCCATTCCATTCCATTCCATTCCATTCCATTCCATTCCATTCCATTCCATTCCATTCCATTCCATTCCATTCCATTCCTTTCTATTCCATTCCATTCCATTCCATTCCATTCCATTCCATTCCATTCCATTCCATTCCATTCCGTTCTACTCGGGTTGATTCCACTCCATTCCATTCCCTTCCATTCCATTCCATTCCATTCCATTCCATTCCATTCCATTCCATTCCTTTCCATTCCAACCCATTCCTTTCTACTCGGGTTGATTCCATTCCATTCCATTCCATTCCATTCCATTCCATTCCATTCCATTCCATTCCATTCCATTCCATTCCATTCGATTCCATTCCATTCCATTCCATTTCATTCCAAACCGTTCCATTCTACTCGGATTCATCATTCCATTCCATTCCATTCCATTCCATTCCACTCGGGTTCATTCCATTCCATTCCATTCCATTCCATTCCATTCCATTCCATTCCATTCCATTGCATTCCATTCCGTTCTACTCAGGTTGATTTCCATTCCATTCCATTCCATTCCATTCCAATCCATTCCATTCCATTCCATTCCATTCCATTCCATTCCATTCCATTCCATTCCATTCTATTCCATTCCGTTCTACTCGGCTTGAATCCATTGAGTTCCGTTCCGTTCCGTTCCGTCCCGACACGTCCCGTCCCGTCCCGTCCCGTGCCGTCCCGTCCCGTCCCGTCCCGTGCCGTTGTACTCGGGTTGATTCCATTCCACTCCGTTCCGTTCCTTTCCGTTCCCTTCCATTCAGTTCCACGCGGGTTGATTCAATTCCATTCTATTCTATTCCATTCCATTCCATTCCATTCCATTCCATTCAATTTTACTCGGGTTGATTCCATGCCGTTCCGTTCCGTTCCATTCTGTCCCATCCCGACGCGTCCCGTCCGGTCCCGTCCCATTCCGTTCCGTTCTGATCGGGTTGATTCCGCTCCATTCCGTTCCGTTCCTTTCCGTTCCATTCCATTCCGTTACACGCGGGTTGATTCAATTCCATTCTTTTACATTGAATTCCATTCCATTCCATTCCATTCCATTCCATTCGTCTCCATTCGATTCCATTCGATTCCATTCCATTCCATTCCATGCAATTCCATTCCATTCCATTCCATTCCATTCCATTCCATTCCATTCCATTCCATTCCATTCCATTCCATTCCATTCCGTTCTACTCGGGTTGATTCCATTCCATTCCATTCCATTCCATTCCATTCCATTCCATTCCATTCCATTCCATTCCATTCCATTCCGTTCTAGTCGTGTTGATTCCATTCTATTCCATTCCATTCCATTCCATTCCATTCCATTCCATTCCATTCCATTCCATTCCATTCTATTCCATTCCATTCTACTCCATTGAATTCCATTCCATTCCATTCAATTCCATTCCATTCCATTCCTTTCCATTCCATTTAGTTCTACTCGGGTTGATTCCATTCCATTCCATTCCATTCCATTCCATTCCATTCCATTCCATTCCATTCCATTCCATTCCATTCCTTTCCATTCCAATCCATTCCATTCTACTCGGGTTGATTCCATTCTATTCCATTCCATTCCATTCCATTCCATTCCATTCCATTCCATTCCATTCCATTTCATTCCATTCCATTCCATTCCATTCCATTCCATTCCATTCCTTTCCATTCCATTCCATTCGATTCCATTCCATTCCATTCCATTCCATTCCATTCCATTCCGTTCTACTCGGGTTGATTCCATTCTATTCCATTCCATTCCGTTCGATTCCATTTGATTCCATTCGATTCCATTCCATTCCATTCCATTCCCTTCCATTCCATTCTATTCCATTGAATTCCATTCCATTCCATTCCATTCCATTCCATTCCGTTCTACTCTGATTGATTCCATTAAATTCCATTCCATTCCATTCCATTCCATTCCATTCCATTCGATTCCATTCCATTCCATTCCATTCCATTCCATTCCAATACATTCCATTCTACTCTGGTTGATTCCATTCCATTCCATTCCATTCCATTCCATTCGTCTCCATTCGATTCCATTCGATTCCATTCCATTCCATTCCATGCAATTCCATTCCATTCCATTCCATTCCATTCCATTCCATTCCATTCCATTCCATTCCATTCCATTCCATTCCGTTCTACTCGGGTTGATTCCATTCCATTCCATTCCATTCCATTCCATTCCATTCCATTCCATTCCATTCCATTCCATTCCACTCCATTACATTCGATTCCATTCGATTCCATTCCATTCCATTCCATTCCATTCCAATCCATTCCATTCTACTCGGGTTGATTCCATTCCATTCCATTCCATTCCATTCCATTCCATTCCATTCCATTCCATTCCATTCCATTCCATTCCATTCCATTGCATTGCATTAGATTCCATTCCATTCCATCCCATTCCATTCCATTCCATTCCATTCCATTCCATTCCATTCCATTCCATTCCATTCCGTTCCACTCGGGTTGATTCCATTCTATTCCATTTCATTCCATTCGATTGCATTCGATATCATTCGATTCCATTCCATCCCATTCCATTCCATTCCATTCCATTCCGTTCTACTCGGGTTGATTCCATTCCATTCCATTTCATGCCATTCCATTCCATTCCATTTCTTTCTATTCCATTCGTTTCCATTCCATTCCATTCCATTCCATTCCATTCCATTCCATTCCATTCCATTCCACTCGATTCCATTCCATTCCTTTCCATTCCATTCCAATCCATTCCATTCTACTCGGGTGGATTCCATTCCATTCCATTCCATTCCATTCCATTCCATTCCATTCCATTCCATTCCATTCCATTCCATTCCATTCCATTCCATTCCATTCCATTCCATTCCATTCCATTCCATTCCATTCCATTCCGTTCTAGTCGTGTTGATTCCATTCTATTCCATTCCATTCCATTCCATTCCATTCCATTCCATTCCATTCCATTCCATTCCATTCTATTCCATTCCATTCTACTCCATTGAATTCCATTCCATTCCATTCAATTCCATTCCATTCCATTCCTTTCCATTCCATTTAGTTCTACTCGGGTTGATTCCATTCCATTCCATTCCATTCCATTCCATTCCATTCCATTCCATTCCATTCCATTCCATTCCATTCCATTACTTTCCATTCCATTCCATTCCAATCCATTCCATTCTACTCGGGTTGACTCCATTCCATTCCATTCCATTCCATTCCATTCCATTACTTTCCATTCCATTCCATTCCAATCCATTCCATTCTACTCGGGTTGACTCCATTCCATTCCATTCCATTCCATTCCATTCCATTCCATTCCATTCCATTCCATTCCATTCCACTCGATTCCATTCCATTCCTTTCCATTCCATTCCAATCCATTCCATTCTACTCGGGTGGATTCCATTCCATTCCATTCCATTCCATTCCATTCCATTCCATTCCATTCCATTCCATTCCATTCCATTCCATTCCATTCCATTCCATTCCATTCCATTCCATTCCATTCCATTCCATTCCGTTCTAGTCGTGTTGATTCCATTCTATTCCATTCCATTCCATTCCATTCCATTCCATTCCATTCCATTCCATTCCATTCCATTCTATTCCATTCCATTCTACTCCATTGAATTCCATTCCATTCCATTCAATTCCATTCCATTCCATTCCTTTCCATTCCATTTAGTTCTACTCGGGTTGATTCCATTCCATTCCATTCCATTCCATTCCATTCCATTCCATTCCATTCCATTCCATTCCATTCCATTCCATTACTTTCCATTCCATTGCATTCCAATCCATTCCATTCTACTCGGGTTGACTCCATTCCATTCCATTCCATTCCATTCCATTCCATTACTTTCCATTCCATTCCATTCCAATCCATTCCATTCTACTCGGGTTGACTCCATTCCATTCCATTCCATTCCATTCCATTCCATTCCATTCCGTTCTAGTCGTGTTGATTCCATTCTATTCCATTCCATTCCATTCCATTCCATTCCATTCCATTCCATTCCATTCCATTCCATTCTATTCCATTCCATTCTACTCCATTGAATTCCATTCCATTCCATTCAATTCCATTCCATTCCATTCCTTTCCATTCCATTTAGTTCTACTCGGGTTGATTCCATTCCATTCCATTCCATTCCATTCCATTCCATTCCATTCCATTCCATTCCATTCCATTCCATTCCATTGCATTCCATTCCATTCCATTCCATTCCATTCCATTACATTACATTTACTCCATTCCGTTCTACTCGGGTTGATTCCATTGAGTTAGGTTCCGTCCCGTCCCGTCCCGTCCCGTCCCGTCCCGTGCCGTTTTACTCATGTTGATTCCTTTCCATTCCGTTCCGCTCGTTTCCATTACGTTCCATTCCATTCCACGCGGGTTGGTTCAATTCCTTTCTATTCTATTCTATTCCTTTCCCTTCCATTCCATTCCATTCCATTCCATTCTACTCGGGTTGATTCCATGCCATTCAGTTCCGTTCCATTCCGTCCCATCCCGACCCGTCCCATCCCGTCCCGTCCCGTCCCATCCCGTTCCGTTCCACATGGGTTGATTCAATTCCTTTCGGTTACATTGAATTCCATTCCATTCCATTCTACTCGGATTGATTCCATTCCATTCCATTCCATTCCATTCCATTCCATTCCATTCCATTCCATTCCATTCCAATCCATTCCATTCTACTCGGGTTGATTCCATTCTATTCCATTCCATTCCATTCCATTCCATTCTATTCCATTCCATTCCATTCCATTTCATTCCATTCCATTCCATTCCATTCCATTCCATTCCATTCCATTCCATTCCATTCCATTCCATTCCATTCCATTCCATTCCATTCCGTTCTACTCGGGATGATTCCATTCTATTCCATTCCATTCCGTTCGATTCCATTTGATTCCATTCGATTCCATTCCATTCCATTCCATTCCCTTCCATTCCATTCTTTTCCATTGAATTCCATTCCATTCCATTCCATTCCATTCCATTCCATTCCGTTCTACTCTGATTGATTCCATTCCATTCCATTCCATTCCATTCCATTCCATTCCATTCCATTCCATTCCAATACATTCCATTCTACTCTGGTTGATTCCATTCCATTCCATTCCATTCCATTCCATTCGTCTCCATTCGATTCCATTCCATTCCATTCCATTCTATTCCATTGAATTCCATTGAATTCCATTCCATTCCATTCCATTCTATTCCATTCCATTCCATTCCATTCCATTCCATTCCGTTCTACTCGGGTTGATTCCACTCCATTCCATTCCATTCCATTCCATTCCATTCCATTCCATTCCATTCCATTCCACTCGGGTTGATCATTCCATTCCATTCCATTCCATTCCATTCCATTCCATTCCATTCCATTCCACTCGGGCTCATTCCATTCCATTCCATTCCATTCCATTCCATTCCATTCCATTCCATTCCATTCCATTCCATTCCATTCCATTCCATTCCATTCCACTCGGGCTCATTCCATTCCATTCCATTCCATTCCATTCCATTCCGTTCCATTCCATTCCATTCCACTCTGTTCTACTCGGGTTGATTTCCATTCCATTCCATTCCATTCCATTCCATTCCATTCCTTTCCATTCCTTTCCATTCCAATCCATTCCATTCTACTCGGGTTGATTCCATTCTATTCCATTCCATTCCATTCCATTCCATTCCATTACATTCCATTCCATTTCATTCCATTCCATTCCATTCTACTCGGGTTGATTCCATGCCATTCCGTTCCGTTCCATTCCGTCCCATCCCGACCCGTCCCATCCCGTCCCGTCCCGTCCCATCCCGTTCCGTTCCACATGGGTTGATTCAATTCCTTTCGGTTACATTGAATTCCATTCCATTCCATTCTACTCGGATTGATTCCATTCCATTCCATTCCACTCCATTCCATTCCATTCCATTCCATTCCATTGCATTCCATTCCATTCCATTCCATTCCACTCGGGTTGATCATTCCATTCCATTCCATTCCATTCCATTCCATTCCATTCCATTCCACTCGGGCTCATTCCATTCCATTCCATTCCATTCCATTCCATTCCATTCCATTCCATTCCATTCCACTCGGGCTCATTCCATTCCATTCCATTCCATTCCATTCCATTCCATTCCATTCCATTCCATTCCATTCCATTCCATTCCGTTCTACTCGGGTTGATTTCCATTCCATTCCATTCCATTCCATTCCATTCCATTCCTTTCCATTCCTTTCCATTCCAATCCATTCCATTCTACTCGGATTGATTCCATTCCATTCCATTCCATTCCATTCCATTCCATTCGATTCCATTCCATTCCATTCCTTTCCATTCCAATCCATTCCATTCTTCTCGGGTTGATTCCATTCTATTCCATTCCATTCCATTCCGTTCCATTCCATTCCATTCCATTCCATTCCATTCCATTCCATTCCATTCCATTCCATTCCATTCCATTCCGTTCTACTCGTGTTGATTCCATTCCATTCCATTCCATTCCATTCCACTCCATTCCATTCGATTCCATTTGATTCCATTCCATTCCATTCCATTCCATTCCATTCCGTTCTACTCGGGTTGATCTCCATTCCATTCCATTCCATTCCATTCCATTCCATTCCATTCGATTCCATTCCATTCCATTCCATTCCATTCCATTCCATTCCATTCCATTCCGTTCTAGTCGGGTTGATTCCATTCTATTCCATTCCATTCCATTCCATTCCATTCCATTCCATTCCATTCCATTCCATTCCTTTCCATTCTATTCCATTCCATTCTACTCCATTGAATTCCATTCCATTCCATTCAATTCCATTCCATTCCATTCCTTTCCATTCCATTTAGTTCTACTCGGGTTGATTCCATTCCATTCCATTCCATTCCATTCCATTACTTTCCATTCCATTCCATTCCAATCCATTCCATTCTACTCGGGTTGACTCCATTCCATTCCATTCCATTCCATTCCATTCCATTCCATTATATTCCATTCTATTCCATTCCATTCCATTCGATTCCATTCCATTCCATTCCATTCCATTCCATTCCATTCCATTCCATTCCATTCCTTTCCATTTACTCCATTCCGTTCTACTCGGGTTGATTCCATTGAGTTTGGTTCCGTTCCGTTCCGTCCCGTCTCGTCCCGTCCCGCCCCGTCCCGTGCCGTTTTACTCGGGTTGATTCCTTTCCATTCCGTTCCGCTCGTTTCCGTTTCGTTCCATTCCGTTCCACGCGGGTTGGTTCAATTCCATTCTATTCTATTCTATTCCTTTCCATTCCATTCCATTCTACTCGGGTTGATTCCATGCCGTTCCATTCCGTTCCATTCCGTCCCATCCCGACCCGTCCCATCCCGTCCCGTCCCGTCCCATCCCGTTCCGTTCCACATGGGTTGATTCAGTTCCTTTCGGTTACATTGAATTCCATTCCATTCCATTCTACTCGGATTGATTCCATTCCATTCCATTCCATACCATTCCATTCCATTCCATTCCATTCCATTCCATTCCATTCCAATCCATTCCATTCTACTCGGGTTGATTCCATTCCATTCCATTCCATTCCATTCCATTCCATTCCATTCCATTCCATTCCATTCCATTCCATTCAGTTTCATTCCATTCCATTCCATTCCATTCCATTCCATTCCATTCCATTCGATTCCATTCCATTCCATTCCATTCCATTCCATTCCGTTCTACTCGGGTTGATTCCATTCTATTCCATTCCATTCCGTTCGATTCCATTCGATTCCATTCGATTCCATTCCATTCCATTCCATTCCCTTCCATTCCATTCTATTCCATTGAATTCCATTCCATTCCATTCCATTCCATTCCATTCCATTCCATTCCATTCCATTCCATTCCGTTCTACTCTGATTGACTCCATTCCATTCCATTCCATTCCATTTCATTCCACTCGGGTTGATCATTCCATTCCATTCCATTCCTTTCCATTCCATTCCATTCCATTCAATTCCATTCCATTCCATTCTACTCGGGCTCATTCCATTCCATTCCATTCCATTCCACTCCATTCCATTCCATTCCATTCCATTCCACTCCATTCCATTCCATTCCATTCCATTCCATTCCATTCCTTTCCATTTATTCCATTCCGTTCTACTCGGGTTGATTCCATTGAGTTTGGTTCCGTTCCGTTCCGTCCCGTCCCGTCCCGTCCCGTTCCGTTTTACTCGTGTTGATTCCTTTGCATTCCGTTCCGCTCGTTTCCATTCCGTTCCATTCCGTTCCACGCGGGTTGGTTCAATTCCATTCTATTCTATTCTATTCCTTTCCATTCCATTCCATTCTACTCGGGTTGATTCCATGCCGTTCCATTCCGTTACATTCCGTCCCATCCCGACCCGTCCCATCCCGTCCCGTCCCGTCCCATCCCGTTCCGTTCCACATGGGTTGATTCAATTCCTTTCGGTTACATTGAATTCCATTCCATTCCATTCTACTCGGATTGATTCCATTCCATTCCATTCCATTCCATTCCATTCCATTCCATTCCATTCCATTCCATTCCATTCCAATCCATTCCATTCTACTCGGGTTGATTCCATTCCATTCCATTCCATTCCATTCCATTCCATTCCATTCCATTCCATCCCATTCAGTTTCATTCCATTCCATTCCATTCCATTCCATTCCATTCCATTACATTCGATTCCATTCCATTCCATTCCATTCCATTCCATTCCATTCCATTCCGTTCTACTCGGGTTGATTCCATTCTATTCCATTCCATTCCGTTCGATTCCATTCGATTCCATTCGATTCCATTCCATTCCATTCCATTCCCTTCCATTCCATTCTATTCCATTGAATTCCATTCCATTCCATTCCATTCCATTCCATTCCATTCCATTCCATTCCGTTCTACTCTGATTGACTCCATTCCATTCCATTCCATTCCATTCCATTCCATTCCATTCCATTCCATTCGATTCCATTCCATTCCATTCCATTCCATTCCATTCCATTCCATTCCATTCCAATACATTCCATTCTACTCTGGTTGATTCCATTCCATTCCATTCCATTCCATTCCATTCGTCTCCATTCGATTCCATTCGATTCCATTCCATTCTATTCCATTGAATTCCATTCCATTCCATTCCATTCCATTCCATTCCATTCCATTCCATTCTATTCCATTCCATTCCATTCCATTCCGTTCTACTCGGGTTGATTCCATTCCATTCCATTCCATTCCATTCCACTCCATTCCATTCGATTCCATTCGATTCCATTCCATTCCATTCCATTCCATTCCATTCCGTTCTACTCGGGTTGATTCCATTCTATTCCATTCCATTCCGTTCGATTCCATTCGATTCCATTCGATTCCATTCCATTCCATTCCATTCCCTTCCATTCCATTCTATTCCATTGAATTCCATTCCATTCCATTCCATTCCATTCCATTCCATTCCATTCCATTCCATTCCGTTCTACTCTGATTGACTCCATTCCATTCCATTCCATTCCATTCCATTCCATTCCATTCCATTCCATTCCATTCGATTCCATTCCATTCCATTCCATTCCATTCCATTCCATTCCAATACATTCCATTCTACTCTGGTTGATTCCATTCCATTTCTTTCCATTCCATTCCATTCGTCTCCATTCGATTCCATTCGATTCCATTCCATTCTATTCCATTGAATTCCATTCCATTCCATTCCATTCCATTCCATTCCATTCTATTCCATTCCATTCCATTCCATTCCGTTCTACTCGGGTTGATTCCATTCCATTCCATTCCATTCCATTCCACTCCATTCCATTCGATTCCATTCGATTCCATTCCATTCCATTCCATTCCATTCCAATCCATTCCATTCTACTCGGGTTGATTCCATTCCATTCCATTCCATTCCATTCCATTCCATTCCATTCCATTCCATTCCATTCGATTCCATTCGATTCCATTCCATTCGATTCCATTCGATATCATTCGATTCCATTCCATCCCATTCCATTCCATTCCATTCCATTCCGTTCTACTCGGGTTGATTCCATTCCATTCCGTTTCATTCCATTCCATCCCATTCCATTCCATTCCATTCCATTCCGTTCTAATCCGTTTGATTCCACTCCATTCCATTTCATTCCATTCCATTCCATTCCATTCCATTCCTTTCCATTCCAACCCATTCCGTTCTACTCGGGTTGATTCCATTCCATTCCATTCCATTCCATTTCATTCCAAACCATTCCATTCTACTCGGGTTCATCATTCCATTCCATTCCATTCCATTCCATTCCACTCGGGTTCTTTCCATTCCATTCCATTCCATTCCATTCCATTCCATTCCATTCCGTTCTACTCAGGTTGATTTCCATTCCATTCCATTCCATTCCATTCCATTCCATTCCATTCCATTCCATTCCATTCCATTCCATTCCATTCCATTCCATTCCATTCTATTCCATTCCGTTCTACTCGGCTTGAATCCATTGAGTTCCGTTCCGTTCCGTTCCGTCCCGACACGTCCCGTCCCGTCCCGTCCCGTCCCGTCCCATCCCGTCCCGTCCCGTCCCGTGCCGTTGTACTCGGGTTGATTCCATTCCACTCCGTTCCGTTCATTTCCGTTCCGTTCCATTCAGTTCCACGCGGGTTGATTCAATTCCATTCTATTCTATTCCATTCCATTCCATTCCATTCCATTCCATTCCATTCCATTCCATTCCATTCCATTCCATTCTACTCGGGTTGATTCCATGCCGTTCCGTTCCGTTCCATTGCCTCCCATCCCGACGCGTCCCGTCCCGTCCCGTCCCGTCAAATTACGTTCCGTTCTGATCGGGTTGATTCCGTTCCATTCCGTTCCGTTCCTTTCCGTTCCATTCCATTCCGTTACACGCGGGTTGATTCAATTCCATTCTATTACTTTGAATTCCATTCCATTCCATTCCATTCCATTCTACTCGGATTGATTGCATTCCATTCCATTCCATTCCAGTCCATTCCAATCCATTCCATTCTACTCGGGTTGATTCCATTCCATTCCATTCCATTCCATTCCATTCCATTCCATTCCATTCCATTCCATTCCATTCCATTCCATTCCACTCCGGCTCATTCCATTCCATTCCATTCCATTCCATTCCATTCCATTCCATTCCATTCCATTCCGTTCTACTCGGGTTGATTTCCATTCCATTCCATTCCATTCCATTCCAATCCATTCCATTCCATTCCATTCCATTCCATTCCATTCCATTCCATTCCATTCCATTCCATTCCATTCCATTCCATTCCATTCCATTCCTTTCCATTTACTCCATTCCGTTCTACTCGGGTTGATTCCATTGAGTTTGGTTCCGTTCCGTTCCGTCCCGTCCCGTCCCGTCCCGTCCCGTCCCGTGCCGTTTTACTCGGGTTGATTCCTTTCCATTCCGTTCCGCTCGTTTCCGTTGCGTTCCATTCCGTTCCACGCGGGTTGGTTCAATTCTATTCTATTCTATTCTATTCCTTTCCATTCCATTCCATTCCATTCCATTCCATTCTACTCGGGTTGATTCCATGCCATTCCGTTCCGTTCCATTCCGTCCCATCCCGACCCGTCCCATCACGTCCCATCCCGTCCCATCCCGTTCCGTTCCACATGGGTTGATTCAATTCCTTTCGGTTACATTGAATTCCATTCCATTCCATTCTACTCGGATTGATTCCATTCCATTCCATTCCATTCCATTCCATTCCATTCCTTTCCATTCCAATCCATTCCATTCTACTCGGGTTGATTCCATTCTATTCCATTCCATTCCATTCCTTTCCATTCCATTCCATTCGATTCCATTCCATTCCATTCCATTCCATTCCATTCCATTCCGTTCTACTCGGGTTGATTCCATTCTATTCCATTCCATTCCGTTCGATTCCATTTGATTCCATTCGATTCCATTCCATTCCATTCCATTCCCTTACATTCCATTCTATTCCATTGAATTCCATTCCATTCCATTCCATTCCATTCCATTCCGTTCTACTCTGATTGATTCCATTAAATTCCATTCCATTCCATTCCATTCCATTCCATTCCATTCGATTCCATTCCATTCCATTCCATTCCATTCCATTCCAATACATTCCATTCTACTCTGGTTGATTCCATTCCATTCCATTCCATTCGTCTCCATTCGATTCCATTCGATTCCATTCCATTCCATTCCATGCAATTCCATTCCATTCCATTCCATTCCATTCCATTCCATTCCATTCCATTCCATTCCATTCCATTCCATTCCATTCCGTTCTACTCGGTTTGATTCCATTCCATTCCATTCCATTCCATTCCATTCCATTCCATTCCATTCCATTCCATTCCACTCCATTACATTCGATTCCATTCGATTCCATTCCATTCCATTCCATTCCATTCCAATCCATTCCATTCTACTCGGGTTGATTCCATTCCATTCCATTCCATTCCATTCCATTCCATTCCATTCCATTCCATTCCATTCCATTCCATTCCATTCCATTCCATTCCATTGCATTGCATTAGATTCCATTCCATTCCATTCCATTCCATTCCATTCCATTCCATTCCATTCCATTCCATTCCATTCCGTTCCACTCGGGTTGATTCCATTCTATTCCATTTCATTCCATTCGATTGCATTCGATATCATTCGATTCCATTCCATCCCATTCCATTCCATTCCATTCCATTCCGTTCTACTCGGGTTGATTCCATTCCATTCCATTTCATGCCATTCCATTCCATTCCATTTCTTTCGATTCCATTCGTTTCCATTCCATTCCATTCCATTCCAATCCATTCCATTCTACTCGGGTTGATTCCATTCCATTCCATTCCATTCCATTCCATTCCATTCCATTCCATTCCATTCCACTCGATTCCATTCCATTCCTTTCCATTCCATTCCAATCCATTCCATTCTACTCGGGTGGATTCCATTCCATTCCATTCCATTCCATTCCATTCCATTCCATTCCATTCCATTCCATTCCATTCCATTCCATTCGATTCCATTCCATTCCATTCCATTCCATTCCATTCCATTCCATTCCATTCCGTTCTAGTGGTGTTGATTCCATTCTATTCCATTCCATTCCATTCCATTCCATTCCATTCCATTCCATTCCATTCCATTCCATTCTATTCCATTCCATTCTACTCCATTGAATTCCATTCCATTCCATTCAATTCCATTCCATTCCATTCCTTTCCATTCCATTTAGTTCTACTCGGGTTGATTCCATTCCATTCCATTCCATTCCATTCCATTCCATTCCATTCCATTCCATTCCATTCCATTCCATTCCATTCCATTCCATTCGATTCCATTCCATTCCATTCCATTCCATTCCATTCCATTGCATTCCATTCCATTCCATTCCATTCCATTCCATTACATTACATTACATTTACTCCATTCCGTTCTACTCGGGTTGATTCCATTGAGTTAGGTTCCGTCCCGTCCCGTCCCGTCCCGTCCCGTCCCGTGCCGTTTTACTCAGGTTGATTCCTTTCCATTCCGTTCCGCTCGTTTCCGTTACGTTCCATTCCATTCCACGCGGGTTGGTTCAATTCCATTCTATTCTATTCTATTCCTTTCCCTTCCATTCCATTCCATTCCATTCCATTCTACTCGGGTTGATTCCATGCCATTCAGTTCCGTTCCATTCCGTCCCATCCCGACCCGTCCCATCCCGTCCCGTCCCGTCCCATCCCGTTCCGTTCCACATGGGTTGATTCAATTCCTTTCGGTTACATTGAATTCCATTCCATTCCATTCTACTCGGATTGATTCCATTCCATTCCATTCCATTCCATTCCATTCCATTCCATTCCATTCCAATCCATTCCATTCTACTCGGGTTGATTCCATTCTATTCCATTCCATTCCATTCCATTCCATTCTATTCCATTCCATTCCATTCCATTTCATTCCATTCCATTCCATTCCATTCCATTCCATTCCATTCCATTCCATTCGATTCCATTCCATTCCATTCCAATCCATTCCATTCTACTCGGGTTGATTCCATTCTATTCCATTCCATTCCATTCCATTCCATTCCATTCTATTCCATTCCATTCCATTCCATTTCATTCCATTCCATTCCATTCCATTCCATTCCATTCCATTCCATTCCATTCGATTCCATTCCATTCCATTCCATTCCATTCCATTCCATTCCATTCCATTCCGTTCTACTCGGGATGATTCCATTCTATTCCATTCCATTCCGTTCGATTCCATTTGATTCCATTCGATTCCATTCCATTCCATTCCATTCCCTTCCATTCCATTCTTTTCCATTGAATTCCATTCCATTCCATTCCATTCCATTCCGTTCTACTCTGATTCATTCCATTCCATTCCATTCCATTCCATTCCATTCCATTCCATTCCATTCCATTCCATTCCATTCCATTCCATTCCAATACATTCCATTCTACTCTGGTTGATTCCATTCCATTCCATTCCATTCCATTCCATTCGTCTCCATTCGATTCCATTCCATTCCATTCCATTCTATTCCATTGAATTCCATTGAATTCCATTCCATTCCATTCCATTCTATTCCATTCCATTCCATTCCATTCCATTCCATTCCGTTCTACTCGGGTTGATTCCACTCCATTCCATTCCATTCCATTCCATTCCATTCCATTCCATTCCATTCCATTCCACTCGGGTTGATCATTCCATTCCATTCCATTCCATTCCATTCCATTCCATTCCATTCCATTCCATTCCACTCGGGCTCATTCCATTCCATTCCATTCCATTCCATTCCATTCCATTCCATTCCATTCCATTCCACTCGGGCTCATTCCATTCCATTCCATTCCATTCCATTCCATTCCATTCCATTCCATTCCATTCCATTCCATTCCGTTCTACTCGGGTTGATTTCCATTCCATTCCATTCCATTCCATTCCATTGCATTCCTTTCCATTCCTTTCCATTCCAATCCATTCCATTCTACTCGGGTTGATTCCATTCTATTCCATTCCATTCCATTCCATTCCATTCCATTCCATTCCATTCCATTCCATTCCATTTCATTCCATTCCATTCCATTCTACTCGGGTTGATTCCATGCCACTCCGTTCCGTTCCATTCCGTCCCATCCCGACCCGTCCAATCCCGTCCCGTCCCGTCCCATCCCGTTCCGTTCCACATGGGTTGATTCAATTCCTTTCGGTTACATTGAATTCCATTAAATTCCATTCTACTCGGATTGATTCCATTCCATTCCATTCCATTCCATTCCATTCCATTCAATTCCATTCCATTCCATTCCATTCCATTCCTTTCCATTCCAATCCATTCCATTCTACTCGGGTTGATTCCATTCTATTCCATTCCATTCCATTCCGTTCCATTCCATTCCATTCCATTCCATTCCATTCCATTCCATTCCATTCCATTCCATTCCATTCCGTTCTACTCGTGTTGATTCCATTCTATTCTATTCCATTCCATTCCATTCCATTCCATTCCATTCCATTCCATTCCATTTCATTCCATTCCATTCCATTCTACTCGGGTTGATTCCATGCCATTCCGTTCCGTTCCATTCCGTCCCATCCCGACCCGTCCCATCCCGTCCCGTCCCGTCCCATCCCGTTCCGTTCCACATGGGTTGATTCAATTCCTTTCGGTTACATTGAATTCCATTCCATTCCATTCTACTCGGATTGATTCCATTCCATTCCATTCCATTCCATTCCATTCCATTCAATTCCATTCCATTCCATTCCATTCCATTCCTTTCCATTCCAATCCATTCCATTCTACTCGGGTTTATTCCATTCTATTCCATTCCATTCCATTCCGTTCCATTCCATTCCATTCCATTCCATTCCATTCCATTCCATTCCATTCCATTCCATTCCATTCCGTTCTACTCGTGTTGATTCCATTCCATTCCATTCCATTCCATTCCACTCCATTCCATTCGATTCCATTTGATTCCATTCCATTCCATTCCATTCCATTCCATTCCGTTCTACTCGGGTTGATTTCCATTCTATTCCATTTCATTCCATTCCATTCCATTCCATTCGATTCCATTCCATTCCATTCCATTCCATTCCGTTCTAGTCGGGTTGATTCCATTCTATTCCATTCCATTCCATTCCATTCCATTCCATTCCATTCCATTCCATTCCATTCCATTCCTTTCCATTCTATTCCATTCCATTCTACTCCATTGAATTCCATTCCATTCCATTCAATTCCATTCCATTCCATTCCTTTCCATTCCATTTAGTTCTACTCGGGTTGATTCCATTCCCTTCCATTCCATTCCATTCCATTACTTTCCATTCCATTCCATTCCAATCCATTCCATTCCATTCCATTCCATTCCATTCCATTCCATTCCATTCCATTCCATTCCATTCCATTCCATTCCATTCCATTCCATTCCATTCCATTCCATTCCTTTCCATTTACTCCATTCCGTTCTACTCGGGTTGATTCCATTGAGTTTGATTCCGTTCCGTTCCGTCCCGTCTCGTCCCGTCCCGCCCCGTCCCGTGCCGTTTTACTCGGGTTGATTCCTTTCCATTCCGTTCCGCTCGTTTCCGTTTCGTTCCATTCCGTTCCACGCGGGTTGGTTCAATTCCATTCTATTCTATTCTATTCCTTTCCATTCCATTCCATTCTACTCGGGTTGATTCCATGCCGTTCCATTCCGTTCCATTCCGTCCCATCCCGACCCGTCCCATCCCGTCCCGTCCCGTCCCATCCCGTTCCGTTCCACATGGGTTGATTCAGTTCCTTTCGGTTACATTGAATTCCATTCCATTCCATTCTACTCGGATTGATTCCATTCCATTCCATTCCATACCATTCCATTCCATTCCATTCCATTCCATTCCATTCCATTCCAATCCATTCCATTCTACTCGGGTTGATTCCATTCCATTCCATTCCATTCCATTCCATTCCATTCCATTCCATTCCATTCAGTTTCATTCCATTCCATTCCATTCCATTCCATTCCATTCGATTCCATTCCATTCCATTCCATTCCATTCCATTCCGTTCTACTCGGGTTGATTCCATTCTATTCCATTCCATTCCGTTCGATTCCATTCGATTCCATTCGATTCCATTCCATTCCATTCCATTCCCTTCCATTCCATTCTATTCCATTGAATTCCATTCCATTCCATTCCATTCCATTCCATTCCATTCCATTCCATTCCGTTCTACTCTGATTGACTCCATTCCATTCCATTCCATTCCATTCCATTCCATTCCATTCCATTCCATTCCATTCCATTCGATTCCATTCCATTCCATTCCATTCCATTCCATTCCATTCCATTCCATTCCAATACATTCCATTCTACTCTGGTTGATTCCATTCCATTCCATTCCATTCCATTCCATTCGTCTCCATTCGATTCCATTCGATTCCATTCCATTCTATTCCATTGAATTCCATTCCATTCCATTCCATTCCATTCCATTCCATTCCATTCCATTCTATTCCATTCCATTCCATTCCATTCCGTTCTACTCGGGTTGATTCCATTCCATTCCATTCCATTCCATTCCACTCCATTCCATTCGATTCCATTCGATTCCATTCCATTCCATTCCATTCCATTCCAATCCATTCCATTCTACTCGGGTTGATTCCATTCCATTCCATTCCATTCCATTCCATTCCATTCCATTCCATTCCATTCCATTCGATTCCATTCCATTCGATTCCATTCGATATCATTCGATTCCATTCCATCCCATTCCATTCCATTCCATTCCATTCCGTTCTACTCGGGTTGATTCCATTCCATTCCGTTTCATTCCATTCCATTCCATTCCATTCCATTCCATTCCATTCCATTCCATTCCGTTCTAATCGGTTTGATTCCACTCCATTCCATTCCATTCCATTCCATTCCATTCCATTCCATTCCTTTCCATTCCAACCCATTCCGTTCTACTCGGGTTGATTCCATTCCATTCCATTCCATTCCATTTCATTCCAAACCATTCCATTCTACTCGGGTTCATCATTCCATTCCATTCCATTCCATTCCATTCCATTCCACTCGGGTTCTTTCCATTCAGTTCCATTCCATTCCATTCCATTCCATTCCATTCCATTCCATTCCGTTCTACTCAGGTTGATTTCCATTCCATTCCATTCCATTCCATTCCATTCCATTCCATTCCATTCCATTCCATTCCATTCCATTCCATTCCATTCCATTCCATTCCATTCCATTCCATTCCATTCTATTCCATTCCGTTCTACTCGGCTTGAATCCATTGAGTTCCGTTCCGTTCCGTTCCGTCCCGACATGTCCCGTCCCGTCCCGTCCCGTCCCGTCCCATCCCGTCCCGTCCCGTCCCGTGCCGTTGTACTCGGGTTGATTCCATTCCACTCCGTTCCGTTCATTTCCGTTCCGTTCCATTCAGTTCCACGCGGGTTGATTCAATTCCATTCTATTCTATTCCATTCCATTCCATTCCATTCCATTCCATTCCATTCCATTCCATTCTACTCGGGTTGATTCCATGCCGTTCCGTTCCGTTCCATTGCGTCCCATCCCGACGCGTCCCGTCCCGTCCCGTCCCGTCAAATTACGTTCCGTTCTGATCGGGTTGATTCCGTTCCGTTCCATTCCGTTCCTTTCCTTTCCGTTCCGTTCCATTCCGTTACACGCGGGTTGATTCAATTCCATTCTATTACATTGAATTCCATTCCATTCCATTCCATTCCATTCTACTCGGATTGATTGCATTCCATTCCATTCCATTCCAGTCCATTCCAATCCATTCCATTCTACACGGGTTGATTCCATTCCATTCCACTCCATTCCATTCCATTCCATTCCATTCCATTCCATTCCATTCCATTCCACTCGGGCTCATTCCATTCCATTCCATTCCATTCCATTCCATTCCATTCCATTCCGTTCTACTCGGGTTGATTTCCATTCCATTCCATTCCATTCCATTCCAATCCATTCCATTCCATTCCATTCCATTCCATTCCATTCCATTCCATTCCATTCCATTCCATTCCGTTCCATTCCATTCTTTCCATTTATTCCATTCCGTTCTACTCGGGTTGATTCCATTGGGTTTGGATACGTTCCGTTCCGTCCCATTCCGTCCCGTCCCGTCCCGTTCCGTTTTACTCGGGTTGATTCCTTTGCACTCCGTTCCGCTCGTTTCCATTCCGTTCCATTCCGTTCCACGCGGGTTGGTTCAATTCCATTCTATTCTATTCTATTCCTTTCCATTCCATTCCATTCTACTCGGGTTGATTCCATGCCGTTCCATTCCGTTCCATTCCGTCCCATCCCGACCCGTCCCAACCCGTCCCGTCCCGTCCCATCCCGTCCCGTTCCAAATGGGTTGATTCAATTCCTTTCGGTTACATTGAATTCCATTCCATTCCATTCTACTCGGATTGATTCCATTCCATTCCATTCCATTCCATTCCATTCCATTCCATTCCATTCCATTCCATTCCATTCCTTTCCATTCCAATCCATTCCATTCTACTCGGGTTGATTCCATTCCATTCCATTCCATTCCATTCCATTCCATTCCATTCCATTCCATTCCATTCCATTCCATTCAGTTTCATTCCATTCCATTCCATTCCATTCCATTCCTTTCCATTCCATTCCATTCCATTCCATTCCATTCTATTCCATTACATTCTACTACATTGAATTCCATTCCATTCCATTCAATTCCATTCCATTCCATTAATTTCCATTCCATTTAGTTCTACTCGGGTTGATTCCATTCCATTCCATTCCATTCCATTCCATTCCATTCCATTCCATTGCATTCCATTCCATTCCATTCCATTACTTTCCATTCCATTCCATTCCAATCCATTCCATTCTACTCGGGTTGACTCCATTCCATTCCATTCCATTCCATTCCATTCCATTCCATTATGTTCCATACTATTCCATTCGATTCCGTTCGATTCCATTCCATTCCATTCCATTCCATTCCATTCCATTCCATTCCATTCCATTCCATTCCATTCCACTCGATTCCATTCCATTCCATTCGATTCCATTCCATTCCATTCCATTCCATTCCATTCCATTCCATTCCATTCCATTCCAATCCATTCCATTCTACTCGGGTTGATTCCATTCCATTCCATTCCATTCCATTCCATTCCATTCCATTCCATTCCATTCCATTCCATTCCTTTCTATTCCATTCCATTCCATTCCATTCCATTCCATTCCATTCCATTCCATTCCGTTCTACTCGGGTTGATTCCACTCCATTCCATTCCATTCCATTCCATTCCATTCCATTCCATTCCTTTCCATTCCAACCCATTCCGTTCTACTCGGGTTGATTCCATTCCATTCCATTCCATTCCATTCCATTCCATTCCATTCCATTCCATTCCATTCCATTCCACTCCATTCCATTCCATTTCAATCCAAACCGTTCCATTCTACTCGGGTTCATCATTCCATTCCATTCCATTCCATTCCATTCCACTCGGGTTCATTCCATTCCATTCCATTCAATTCCATTCCATTCCATTCCATTCCATTCCATTCCATTCCGTTCTACTCAGGTTGATTTCCATTCCATTCCATTCCATTCCATTCCATTCCATTCCATTCCATTCCATTCCATTCCATTCCATTCCATTCCATTCCATTCCATTCCATTCCATTCCATTCTATTCCTTTCCGTTCTACTCAGCTTGAATCCATTGAGTTCCGTTCTGTTCCATTCCGTCCCAACACGTCCCGTCCCGTCCCGTCCCGTCCCGTCCCTTCCCGTCCCGTCCCGTGCCGTTGTACTCGGGTTGATTCCGTTCCACTCCGTTCAGTTCCTTTCCGTTCCGTTCCATTCAGTTCCACGCGGGTTGATTCAATTCCATTCTATTCTATTCCATTCCATTCCATTCCATTCCATTCCATTCCATTCCATTCCATTCCATTCCATTCCATTCCATTTTACTCGGGTTGATTCCATGCCGTTCCGATGCGTTCCATTCTGTCCCATCCCGACACGTCCCGTCCCGTCCCGTCCCATTCCGTTCCGTTCTGATCGGGTTGATTCCGTTCCATTCCGTTCCGTTCCTTTCCTTTCCATTCTATTCCGTTACACGCGGGTTGATTCAATTCCATTCTATTACATTGAATTCCATTCCATTCCATTCCATTCCATTCTACTCGGATTGATTGCATTCCATTCCATTCCATTCCAGTCCATTCCAATCCATTCCATTCTACTCGGGTTGATTCCATTCCATTCCATTCCATTCCATTCCATTCCATTCCATTCCATTCCATTCCATTGCGTTCCATTCGATTCGATTCCATTCCATTCCATTCCATTCCAATCCATTCCATTCTACTTGGGTTGATTCCATTCCATTCCATTCCATTCGATTCCATTCGATTCCATTCCATTCCATTCCATTCCATTCCATTCTGTTCTACTCGGGTTGATTCCACTCCATTCCATTCCATTCCATTCCATTCTATTCCATTCCATTCCATTCGATTCCATTCTATTCCATTCGATTCCATTCCATTCCATTTCATTTTATTCCATTCCATTCCATTCCATTCTATTCCATTGAATTCCATTCCATTCCATTCCATTCCTTTCCGTTCCATTCCATTCCATTCCATTCCTTTCCATTCCAATCCATTCCATTCTACTCGGGTTGATTCCATTCCATTCCATTCCATTCCATTCCATTCGATTCCATTCCATTCCATTCCATTCCATTCCATTCCGTTCTACTCGGGTTGATTCCATTCTATTCCATTCCATTCCGTTCGATTCCATTCGATTCCATTTGATTCCATTCCATTCCATTCCATTCCCTTCCATTCCATTCTATTCCATTGAATTCCATTCCATTCCATTGCATTCCATTCCATTCCATTCCATTCCATTCCGTTCTACTCTGATTGACTCCATTCCATTCCATTCCATTCCATTCCATTCCATTCCATTCCATTCCATTCCAATCCATTCCATTCGATTCCATTCCATTCCATTCCATTCCATTCCATTCCATTCCATTCCAATACATTCCATTCTACTCTGGTTGATTCCATTCCATTCCATTCCATTCGTCTCCATTCGATTCCATTCGATTCCATTCCATTCTATTCCATGGAATTCCATTCCATTCCATTCCATTCCATTCCATTCCATTCCATTCCATTCCATTCCATTCCATTCCATTCCATTCCACTCCATTCCATTCGATTCCATTCGATTCCATTCCATTCCATTCCATTCCATTCCATTCCAATCCATTCCATTCTACTCGGGTTGATTCCATTCCATTCCATTCCATTCCATTCCATTCCATTCCATTCCATTCCATTCCATTGCATTCCATTCGATTCCATTCGATTCCATTCCATTCGATTCCATTCGAGATCATTCGATTCCATTCCATCCCATTCCATTCCATTCCATTCCATTCCGTTTTACTCGGGTTGATTCCATTCCATGCCATTTCATTCCATTCCATTCCATTCCATTCCATTCCATTCCATTCCATTCGATTCCATTCCATTCCATTCCATTCCAATCCATTCCATTCTACTCGGGTTGATTCCATTCCATTCCATTCCATTCCATTCCATTCCATTCCATTCCACTCGATTCCATTCCATTCTTTCCATTCCATTCCAATCCATTCCATTCTACTCGGGTGGATTCCATTCCATTCCCTTCCATTCCATTCCATTCCATTCCATTCCATTCCATTCCATTCCATTCCATTCCGTTCTAGTCGGGTTGATTCCATTCTATTCCATTCCATTCTATTCCACTCCATTCTACTCCATTGAATTCCATTCCATTCCATTGAATTCCATTCCATTCCATTCTATTCCATTCCATTCCTTTCCTTTCCATTCCATTTAGTTCTACTCGGGTTGATTCCATTCCATTCCATTCCATTCCATTCCATTCCATTCCATTCCATTCCATTCCATTCCATTGCATTCCATTCGATTCCATTCCATTCCATTCCATTCCATTCCATTCCATTCCATTCCATTCCATTCCATTCCATTCCATTCCATTCCATTCCGTTCCACTCGGGTTGATTCCATTCTATTCCATTCCATTCCATTCGATTCCATTCGATATCCTTCGATTCCATTCCATCCCATTCCATTCCATTCCATTCCATTCCGTTCTTCTTGGGTTGATTCCATTCCATTCCATTTCATTCCGTTCTTCTTGGGTTGATTCCATTCCATTCCATTTCATTCCATTCCATTCCATTCCATTTCTTTCGATTCCATTCGATTCCATTCCATTCCATTCCATTCCAATCAATTGCATTCTACTCAGGTTGATTCCATTCCATTCCATTCCATTCCATTCCAATCCATTCCATTCTATTCGGGTGGATTCCATTCCATTCCATTTCATTCCATTCCATTCCATTCCATTTCTTTCGATTCCATTCGATTCCATTCCATTCCATTCCATTCCAATCAATTGCATTCTACTCAGGTTGATTCCATTCCATTCCTTTCCATTCCATTCCAATCCATTCCATTCTATTCGGGTGGATTCCATTCCATTCCATTCCATTCCATTCCATTCCATTCCATTCCATTCCATTCCATTCCATTCCATTCCATTCGATTCCATTCCATTCCTTTCCATTCCATTCCCTTCCATTCCATTCCATTCCATTCCATTCCGTTCTAGTCGGGTTGATTCCATTCCATTCCATTGCATTCCATTCCATTCCATTCCATTCCATTCCATTCCATTCCATTCCATTCCATTCCATTCCATTCTATTCCATTCCATTCTACTCCATTGAATTCCATTCCATTCCATTCCATTCCATTCCATTCCATTCCATTCCTTTCCAATCCATTTAGTTCTACTCGGGTTGATTCCATTCCATTCCATTCCATTCCATTCCATTCCATTCCATTCCATTCCATTCCATTACATTCCATTCCATTCCATTACTTTCCATTCCATTCCATTCCAATCCATTCTATTCTACTCGGGTTGACTCCATTCCATTCCATTCCACTCCATTCCATTCCGTTATATTCCATTCTATTCCATTCGATTCCGTTCGATTCCATTCCATTCCATTCCATTCCATTCCATTCCATTCGATTCCATTCCATTCCATTCGATTCCCTTCCATTCCATTCCATTCCATTCCATTCCATTCCATTCCAATCCATTCCATTCTACTCGGGTTGATTCCATTCCATTCCATTCCATTCCAATCCATTCCATTCCATTCCATTCCATTCCATTCCATTCCATTCCATTCCATTCCATTCCATTCCATTCCATTCCTTTCTATTCCATTCCATTCCATTCCATTCCATTCCATTCCATTCCATTCCATTCCGTTCTACTCGGGTTGATTCCACTCCATTCCATTCCCTTCCATTCCATTGCATTCCATTCCATTCCATTCCATTCCATTCCATTCCTTTCCATTCCAACCCATTCCTTTCTACTCGGGTTGATTCCATTCCATTCCATTCCATTCCATTCCATTCCATTCCATTCCATTCAATTCCATTCCATTCCATTCCATTCCATTCCATTCCAAACCGTTCCATTCTACTCGGATTCATCACTCCATTCCATTCCATTCCATTCCATTCCACTCGGGTTCATTCCATTCCATTCCATTCCATTCCATTCCATTCCGTTCTAATCAGGTTGATTTCCATTCCATTCCATTCCATTCCATTCCATTCCATTCCATTCCATTCCATTCCATTCCATTCCATTCCATTCTATTCCATTCCGTTCTACTCGGCTTGAATCCATTGAGTTCCGTTCCGTTCCGTTCCGTCCCGACACGTCCCGTCCCGTCCCGTCCCGTCCCGTCCCGTCCCGTCCCGTGCCGTTGTACTCGGGTTGATTCCCTTCCACTCCGTTCCGTTCCTTTCCGTTCCCTTCCATTCAGTTCCACGCGGGTTGATTCAATTCCATTCTATTCTATTCAATTCCATTCCATTCCATTCCATTCCATTCCATTCCATTCCATTCCATTCAATTTTACTCGGGTTGATTCCATGCCGTTCCGTTCTGTTCCATTCTGTCCCATCCCGACGCGTCCCGTCCCGTCCCGTCCCATTCCGTTCCATTCTGATCGGGTTGATTCCGTTCCATTCCGTTCCGTTCCTTTCCGTTCCATTTCATTCCGTTACACGCGGGTTGATTCAATTCCATTCTATTACATTGAATTGCATTCCATTCCATTCCATTCCATTCTACTCGGATTGATTGCATTCCATTCCATTCCATTCCAGTCCATTCCAATCCATTCCATTCTACTCGGGTTGATTCCGTTCCATTCCATTCCATTCCATTCCATTCCATTCCATTCCATTCCATTCCATTCCATTCCATTCCATTGCGTTCCATTCGATTCGATTCCATACCATTCCATTCCATTCCATTCCAATCCATTCCATTCTACTTGGGTTCATTCCATTCCATTCCATTCCATTCCATTCGATTCCATTCGATTCCATTCCATTTCATTCCATTCCATTCTGTTCTACTCGGGTTGATTCCACTCCATTCCATTCCATTCCATTCCATTCTATTCCATTCCATTCCATTCGATTCCATTCTATTCCATTCGATTCCATTCCATTCCATTTCATTTTATTCCAATCCATTCCATTCCATTCTATTCCATTGAATTCCATTCCATTCCATTCCATTCCATCCAATTCCATTCCTTTCCATTCCAATCCATTCCATTCTACTCGGGTTGATTCCATTCCATTCCATTCCATTCCATTCCATTCCATTCCATTCCATTCCATTCCATTCCATTCCGTTCTACTCGGGTTGATTCCATTCTATTCCATTCCATTCCGTTCGATTCCATTCGATTCCATTCGATTCCATTCCATTCCATTCCATTCCTTTCCATTCCATTCTATTCCATTGAATTCCATTCCATTCCATTGCATTCCATTCCATTCCATTCCATTCCGTTCTACTCTGATTGACTCCATTCCATTCCATTCCATTCCATTCCATTCCATTCCATTCCATTCCATTCGATTCCATTCCATTCCATTCCATTCCATTCCATTCCATTCCAATACATTCCATTCTACTCTGGTTGATTCCATTCCATTCCATTCCATTCCATTCCATTCCATTCCATTCGTCTCCATTCGATTCCATTCGATTCCATTCCATTCTATTCCATTGAATTCCATTCCATTCCATTCCATTCCATTCCATTCCATTCTATTCCATTCCATTCCATTCCATTCCGTTCTACTCGGGTTGATTCCATTCCATTCCATTCCATTCCATTCCATTCCATTCCACTCCATTCCATTCGATTCCATTCGATTCCATTCCATTCCATTCCATTCCATTCCAATCCATTCCATTCTACTCGGGTTGATTCCATTCCATTCCATTCCATTCCATTCCATTCCATTCCATTCCATTCCATTCCATTGCATTCCATTCGATTCCATTCGATTTCATTCCATTCGATTCCATTCGATATCATTCGATTCCATTCCATCCCATTCCATTCCATTCCATTCCATTCCTTTGTACTCGGGTTGATTCCATTCCATTCCGTTTCATTCCATTCCATTCCATTCCATTCCATTCCATTCCATTCCGTTCTAATCGGTTTGATTCCACTCCATTCCATTCCATTCCATTCCATTCCATTCCATTCCATTCCATTCCATTCCATTCCTTTGCATTCCAACCCATTCCGTTCTACTCGGGTTGATTCCATTCCATTCCATTCCATTCCATTCCATTCCATTCCATTCCATTCCATTCCATTCCATTCGATTCCATTCCATTCCATTCCATTCCATTTCATTCCAAACCATTCCATTCTACTCGGGTTCATCATTCCATTCCATTCCATTCCATTCCATTCCACTCGGGTTCTTTCCATTCCATTCCATTCCATTCCATTCCATTCCATTCCATTCCATTCCGTTCTACTCAGGTTGATTTCCATTCAATTCCATTCCATTCCATTCCATTCCATTCCATTCCATTCCATTCCATTCCATTCCACTCCATTCCATTCCGTTGTATTCGGGTTGATTCCATTCCATTCCCTTCCATTCCATTCCATTCCATTCCATTCCATTCCATTCCATTCCATTCCTTTCCATTCCAACCCATTCCTTTCTACTCGGGTTGATTCCATTCCATTCCATTCCATTCCATTCCATTCCATTCCATTCCATTCCATTCCATTCCATTCCATTCGATTCCATTCCATTCCATTCCATTTCATTCCAAACCGTTCCATTCTACTCGGATTCATCATTCCATTCCATTCCATTCCATTCCATTCCACTCGGGTTCATTCCATTCCATTCCATTCCATTCCATTCCATTCCATTCCATTCCATTCCATTCCATTGCATTCCATTCCGTTCTACTCAGGTTGATTTCCATTCCATTCCATTCCATTCCATTCCAATCCATTCCATTCCATTCCATTCCATTCCATTCCATTCCATTCCATTCCATTCCATTCTATTCCATTCCGTTCTACTCGGCTTGAATCCATTGAGTTCCGTTCCGTTCCGTTCCGTCCCGACACGTCCCGTCCCGTCCCGTCCCGTGCCGTCCCGTCCCGTCCCGTCCCGTGCCGTTGTACTCGGGTTGATTCCATTCCACTCCGTTCCGTTCCTTTCCGTTCCCTTCCATTCAGTTCCACGCGGGTTGATTCAATTCCATTCTATTCTATTCCATTCCATTCCATTCCATTCCATTCCATTCCATTCAATTTTACTCGGGTTGATTCCATGCCGTTCCGTTCCGTTCCATTCTGTCCCATCCCGACGCGTCCCGTCCGGTCCCGTCCCATTCCGTTCCGTTCTGATCGGGTTGATTCCGCTCCATTCCGTTCCGTTCCTTTCCGTTCCATTCCATTCCGTTACACGCGGGTTGATTCAATTCCATTCTATTACATTGAATTCCATTCCATTCCATTCCATTCCATTCTACTCGGATTGATTGCATTCCATTCCATTCCAGTCCAGTCCATTCCAATCCATTCCATTCTACTCGGGTTGATTCCATTCCATTGCATTCCATTCCATTCCATTCCATTCCATTCCATTCTATTCCATTGCGTTCCATTCAATTCGATTCCATTCCATTCCATTCCATTCCATTCCAATCCATTCCATTCTACTTGGGTTCATTCCATTCCATTCCATTCCATTCCATTCGATTCCATTCGATTCCATTCCATTTCATTCCATTCCATTCTGTTCTACTCGGGTTGATTCCACTCCATTCCATTCCATTCCATTCCATTCTATTCCATTACATTCCATTCGATTCCATTCTATTCCATTCGATTCCATTCCATTCCATTTCATTTTATTCCAGTCCATTCCATTCCATTCTATTCCATTGAATTCCATTCCATTCCATTCCATTCCATCCAATTCCATTCCTTTCCATTCCAATCCATTCCATTCTACTCGGGTTGATTCCATTCCATTCCATTCCATTCCATTCCATTCGATTCCATTCCATTCCATTCCATTCCATTCCATTCCGTTCTACTCGGGTTGATTCCATTCTATTCCATTCCATTCCGTTCGATTCCATTCGATTCCATTCGATTCCATTCCATTCCATTCCATTCCCTTCCATTCCATTCTATTCCATTGAATTCCATTCCATTCCATTGCATTCCATTCCATTCCATTCCATTCCATTCCGTTCTACTCTGATTGACTCCATTCCATTCCATTCCATTCCATTCCATTCCATTCCATTCCATTCCATTCGATTCCATTCCATTCCATTCCATTCCATTCCATTCCATTCCAATACATTCCATTCTACTCTGGTTGATTCCATTCCATTCCATTCCATTCCATTCCATTCCATTCGTCTCTATTCGATTCCATTCGATTCCATTCCATTCTATTCCATTGAATTTCATTCCATTCCATTCCATTCCATTCCATTCCATTCTATTCCATTCCATTCCATTCCATTCCGTTCTACTCGGGTTGATTCCATTCCATTCCATTCCATTCCATTCCATTCCATTCCATTCCATTCCACTCCATTCCATTCGATTCCATTCGATTCCATTCCATTCCATTCCATTCCATTCCAATCCATTCCATTCTACTCGGGTTGATTCCATTCCATTCCATTCCATTCCATTCCATTCCATTCCATTCCATTCCGTTCCATTCCATTGCATTCCATTCGATTCCATTCCATTCCATTCCATTCCATTCCATTCCATTCCATTCCATTCCATTCCATTCCATTCCATTCCTTTGCATTCCAACCCATTCCGTTCTACTCGGGTTGATTCCATTCCATTCCATTCCATTCCATTCCATTCCATTCCATTCCATTCCATTCCATTCCATTCCATTCCATTTCATTCCAAACCATTCCATTCTACTCGGGTTCATCATTCCATTCCATTCCATTCCATTCCATTCCACTCGGGTTCTTTCCATTCCATTCCATTCCATTCCATTCCATTCCATTCCATTCCATTCCATTCCATTTCGTTCTACTCAGGTTGATTTCCATTCCATTCCATTCCATTCCATTCCATTCCATTCCATTCCATTCCATTCCATTCCATTCCATTCCATTCCACTCCATTCCATTCCGTTGTATTCGGGTTGATTCCATTCCATTCCATTCCATTCCATTCCATTCCATTCCATTCCATTCCATTCCATTCCATTCCATTCCATTCTATTCCATTCCGTTCTACTCGGCTTGAATCCATTGATTTCCGTTCCGTTCCGTTCCGTCCCGACACGTCCCGTCCCGTCCCGTCCCGTCCCGTCCCATCCCGTCCCGTCCCGTCCCGTGCCATTGTACTCGGGTTGATTCCATTCCACTCCGTTCCGTTCATTTCCGTTCCGTTCCATTCAGTTCCACGCGGGTTGATTCAATTCCGTTCTATTCTATTCCATTCCATTCCATTCCATTCCATTCCATTCCATTCCATTCCACTCGTGTTGATTCCATGCCGTTCCGTTCCGTTCCATTGCGTCCCATCCCGACGCGTCCCGTCCCGTCCCGTCCCGTCAAATTACGTTCCGTTCTGATCGGGTTGATTCCGTTCCATTCCGTTCCGTTCCATTCCGTTACACGCGGGTTGATTCAATTCCATTCTATTACATTGAATTCCATTCCATTCCATTCCATTCCATTCTACTCGGATTGATTGCATTCCATTCCATTCCATTCCAGTCCATTCCAATCCATTCCATTCTACTCGGGTTGATTCCATTCCATTCCATTCCATTCCATTCCATTCCATTCCATTCCATTCCATTCCATTCCATTCCACTCGGGCTCATTCCATTCCATTCCATTCCATTCCATTCCATTCCTTTCCATTTATTCCATTCCGTTCTACTCGGGTTGATTCCATTGAGTTTGGTTACGTTCCGTTCCGTCCCATCCCGTCCCGTCCCGTCCCGTTCCGTTTTACTCGGGTTGATTCCTTTGCATTCCGTTCGGCTCGTTTCCATTCCGTTCCATTCCGTTCCACGCGGGTTGGTTCAATTCCATTCTATTCTATTCTATTCCTTTCCATTCCATTCCATTCTACTCGGGTTGATTCCATGCCGTTCCATTCCGTTCCATTCCGTCCCATCCCGACCCGTCCCATCCCGTCCCGTCCCGTCCCATCCCGTTCCGTTCCACATGGGCTGATTCAATTCCTTTCGGTTACATTGAATTCCATTCCATTCCATTCCATTCCATTCCATTCCATTCCATTCCATTCCATTCCATTCCATTCCATTCCATTCCATTCCATTCCATTCCTTTCCATTCCAATCCATTCCATTCTACTCGGGTTGATTCCATTCCATTCCAATCCATTCCATTCCATTCCATTCCATTCCATTCCATTCAGTTTCATTCCATTCCATTCCATTCCATTCCATTCCTTTCCATTCCATTCCATTCCATTCCATTCCATTCCATTCTATTCCATTACATTCTACTACATTGAATTCCATTCCATTCCATTCAATTCCATTCCATTCCATTCCTTTCCATTCCATATAGTTCTACTCGGGTTGATTCCATTCCATTCCATTCCATTCCATTCCATTCCATTCCATTCCATTCCATTCCATTCCATTGCATTCCATTCCATTCCATTCCATTACTTTCCATTCCATTCCATTCCAATCCATTCCATTCTACTCGGGTTGACTCCATTCCATTCCATTCCATTCCATTCCATTCCATTCCATTATATTCCATTCTATTCCATTCGATTCCGTTCGATTCCATTCCATTCCATTCCATTCCATTCCATTCCATTCCATTCCATTCGATTCCATTCCATTCCATTCGATTCCATTCCATTCCATTCCATTCCATTCCATTCCATTCCATTCCATTCCATTCCATTCCATTCCATTGCGTTCCATTCGATTCGATTCCATTCCATTCCATTCCAATCCATTCCATTCTACTTGGGTTGATTCCATTCCATTCCATTCCATTCGATTCCATTCGATTCCATTCCATTCCATTCCATTCCATTCCATTCCATTCCTTTCCATTCCATTATGTTCTACTCGGGTTGATTCCACTCCATTCCATTCCATTCCATTCCATTCTATTCCATTCCATTCCATTCGATTCCATTCTATTCGATTCGATGCCATTCCATTCCATTTCATTTTATTCCATTCCATTCCATTCCATTCTATTCCATTGAATTCCATTCCATTCCATTCCATTCCATTCCATTCCATTCGATTCCATTCCATTGCATTCCGTTCCATTCCATTCCATTCCGTTCTACTCGGGTTGATTCCATTCTATTCCATTCCATTCCGTTCGATTCCATTCGATTCCATTCGATTCCATTCCATTCCATTCAATTCCCTTCCATTCCATTCTATTCCATTGAATTCCATTCCATTGCATTGCATTCCATTCCATTCCATTCCATTCCATTCCGTTCTACTCTGATTGACTCCATTCCATTCCATTCCATTCCATTCCATTCCATTCCATTCCATTCGATTCCATTCCATTCCATTCCATTCCATTCCATTCCATTCCATTCCAATACATTCCATTCTACTCTGGTTGATTCCATTCCATTCCATTCCATTCCATTCCATTCGTCTCCATTCGATTCCATTCGATTCCATTCCATTCTATTCCATTGAATTCCATTCCATTCCATTCCATTCCATTCCATTCCATTCCATTCCATTCCATTCCATTCCATTCCACTCCATTGCATTCGATTCCATTCGATTCCATTCCATTCCATTCCATTCCATTCCAATCCATTCCATTCTACTCGGGTTGATTCCATTCCATTCCATTCCATTCCATTCCATTCCATTCCATTCCATTCCATTCCATTCCATTGCATTCCATTCGATTCCATTCGATTCCATTCCATTCGATTCCATTCGAGATCATTCGATTCCATTCCATCCCATTCCATTCCATTCCATTCCATTCCGTTTTACTCGGGTTGATTCCATTCCATGCCATTTCATTCCATTCCATTCCATTCCATTCCATTCGATTCCATTCGATTCCATTCCATTCCATTCCATTCCAATCCATTCCATTCTACTCGGGTTGATTCCATTCCATTCCATTCCATTCCATTCCATTCCATTCCATTCCATTCCACTCGATTCCATTCCATTCTTTCCATTCCATTCCAATCCATTCCATTCTACTCGGGTGGATTCCATTCCATTCCATTCCATTCCATTCCATTCCATTCCATTCCATTCCATTCCATTCCATTCCATTCCATTCCATTCTGTTCTACTCGGGTTGATTCCACTCCATTCCATTCCATTCCATTCCATTCTATTCCATTCCATTCCATTCGATTCCATTCTATTCGATTCGATGCCAATCCATTCCATTTCATTTTATTCCATTCCATTCCATTCCATTCTATTCCATTGAATTCCATTCCATTCCATTCCATTCCATTCCATTCCATTCCATTCCATTCCATTCCATTGCATTCCATTCCATTCCATTCCATTCCGTTCTACTCGGGTTGATTCCATTCTATTCCATTCCATTCCGTTCGATTCCATTCGATTCCATTCGATTCCATTCCATTCCATTCCATTCCCTTCCATTCCATTCTATTCCATTGAATTCCATTCCATTCCATTGCATTCCATTCCATTCCATTCCATTCCATTCCATTCCGTTCTACTCTGATTGACTCCATTCCATTCCATTCGATTCCATTCCATTCCATTCCATTCCATTCCATTCCATTCCATTCGATTCCATTCCATTCCATTCCATTCCATTCCATTCCATTCCATTCCAATACATTCCATTCTACTCTGGTTGATTCCATTCCATTCCATTCCATTCCATTCCATTCGTCTCCATTCGATTCCATTCGATTCCATTCCATTCTATTCCATTGAATTCCATTCCATTCCATTCCATTCCATTCCATTCCATTCCATTCCATTCCATTCCATTCCATTCCGTTCTACTCGGGTTGATTCCATTCCATTCCATTCCATTCCATTCCATTCCATTCCATTCCATTCCATTTCACTCCATTGCATTCGATTCCATTCGATTCCATTCCATTCCATTCCATTCCATTCCAATCCATTCCATTCTACTCGGGTTGATTCCATTCCATTCCATTCCATTCCATTCCATTCCATTCCATTCCATTCCATTCCATTGCATTCCATTCGATTCCATTCGATTCCATTCCATTCGATTCCATTCGAGATCATTCGATTCCATTCCATCCCATTCCATTCCATTCCATTCCATTCCGTTTTACTCGGGTTGATTCCATTCCATGCCATTTCATTCCATTCCATTCCATTCCATTCCATTCGATTCCATTCGATTCAATTCCATTCCATTCCATTCCAATCCATTCCATTCTACTCGGGTTGATTCCATTCCATTCCATTCCATTCCATTCCATTCCATTCCATTCCACTCGATTCCATTCCATTCTTTCCATTCCATTCCAATCCATTCCATTCTACTCGGGTGGATTCCATTCCATTCCATTCCATTCCATTCCATTCCATTCCATTCCATTCCATTCCATTCCATTCCGTTCTAGTCGGGTTGATTCCATTCTATTCCATTCCATTCCATTCCATTCCATTAAATTCCATTCCATTCTATTCCACTCCATTCTACTCCATTGAATTCCATTCCATTCCATTCTATTCCATTCCATTCCACTCCTTTCCATTCCATTTAGTTCTACTCGGGTTGATTCCATTCCATTCCATTCCATTCCATTCCATTCCATTCCATTCCATTCCATTCCATTCCATTCCATTCCATTCCATTGCATTCCATTCGATTCCATTCGATTCCATTCCATTCCATTCCATTCAATTCCATTCCATTCCATTCCATTCCATTCCATTCCATTCCATTCCATTCCATTCCGTTCCACTCGGGTTGATTCCATTCTATTCCATTCCATTCCATTCGATTCCATTCGATATCATTCGATTCCATTCCATCCCATTCCATTCCATTCCATTCCATTCCGTTCTTCTTGGGTTGATTCCATTCCATTCCATTCCATTCCATTCCATTTCTTTCGATTCCATTCGATTCCATTCCATTCCAATCCATTGCATTCTACTCAGGTTGATTCCATTCCATTCCATTCCATTCCATTCCATTCCATTCCATTTGATTCCACTCGATTCCATTCCATTCCTTTCCATTCCATTCAAATCCATTCCATTCTATTCGGGTGGATTCCATTCCATTCCATTCCATTCCATTCCATTCCATTCCATTCCATTCCATTCCATTCGATTCCATTCCATTCCATTCCCTTCCATTCCATTCCATTCCATTCCTTTCCGTTCTACTCGGGTTGATTCCATTCCATTCCATTGCATTCCATTCCATTCCATTCCATTCCATTCCATTCCATTCCATTCCATTCCATTCCATTCCATTCCATTCCATTCTATTCCATTCCATTCTACTCCATTGAATTCCATTCCATTCCATTCCATTCCATTCCATTCCTTTCCAATCCATTTAGTTCTACTCGTGTTGATTCCATTCCATTCCATTCCATTCCATTCCATTCCATTCCATTCCATTCCATTCCATTCCATTCCATTACAGTCCATTCCATTCCATTACTTTCCATTCCATTCCATTCCAATCCATTCTATTCTACTCGGGTTGACTCCATTCCATTCCATTCCACTCCATTAAATTCCGTTATATTCCATTCTATTCCATTCGATTACGTTCGATTCCATTCCATTCCTTTCCATTCCATTCCATTCCATTCGATTCCATTCCATTCCATTCGATTCCCTTCCATTCCATTCCATTCCATTCCATTCCATTCCAATCCATTCCATTCTACTCGGGTTGATTCCATTCCATTCCATTCCATTCCAATCCATTCCATTCCATTCCGTTCCATTCCATTCCATTCCAGTCCATTCCATTCCATTCCATTCCATTCCATTCCTTTCTATTCCATTCCATTCCATTCCATTCCATTCCATTCCATTCCATTCCGTTCTACTCGGGTTGATTCCACTCCATTCCATTCCCTTCCATTCAATTCCATTCCATTCCATTCCATTAAATTCCATTCCATTCCTTTCCATTCCAACCCATTCCTTTCTACTCGGGTTGATTCCATTCCATTCCATTCCATTCCATTCCATTCCATTCCATTCCATTCCATTCCATTCCATTCCATTCCATTCCATTCCATTCCATTCCAAACCGTTCCATTCTACTCGGATTCATCATTCCATTCCATTACATTCCATTCCATTCCACTCGGGTTCATTCCATTCCATTCCATTCCATTCCATTCCATTCCATTCCATTCCATTCCATTCCATTCCGTTCTACTCAGGTTGATTTCCATTCCATTCCATTCCATTCCATTCCATTCCATTCCATTCCATTCCATTCCATTCCATTCCATTCCATTCTATTCCATTCCGTTCTACTCGGCTTGAATCCATTGAGTTCCGTTCCGTTCCGTTCCGTCCCGACACGTCCCGTCCCGTCCCGTCCCGTCCCGTCCCGTCCCGTCCCGTCCCGTGCCGTTGTACTCGGGTTGATTCCATTCCACTCCGTTCCATTCCTTTCCGTTCCCTTCCATTCAGTTCCACGCGGGTTGATTCAATTCCATTCTATTCTATTCCATTCCATTCCATTCCATTCCATTTCATTCCATTCCATTCTACTCGGGTTGATTCCATGCCGTTCCGTTCCGTTCAATTGCGTCCCATCCCGACGCGTCCCGTCCCGTCCCGTCCCGTCAAATTACGTTCCGTTCTGATCGGGTTGATTCCGTTCCATTCCGTTCCGTTCCTTTCCGTTCCGTTCCATTCCGTTACACGCGGGTTGATTCAATTCCATTCTATTACATTGAATTCCATTCCATTCCATTCCATTCCATTCTACTCGGATTGATTGCATTCCATTCCATTCCATTCCAGTCCATTCCAATCCATTCCATTCTACTCGGGTTGATTCCATTCCATTCCATTCCATTCCATTCCATTCCATTCCATTCCATTCCATTCCATTCCACTCGGGCTCATTCCATTCCATTCCATTCCATTCCATTCCATTCCATTCCATTCCATTCCATTCCGTTCTACTCGGGTTGATTTCCATTCCATTCCATTCCATTCCATTCCACTCCATTCCATTCCATTCCACTCCATTCCATTCCATTCCATTCCATTCCATTCCATTCCATTCCATTCCATTCCATTCCATTCCTTTCCATTTATTCCATTCCGTTCTACTCGGTTTGATTCCATTGAGTTTGGTTACGTTCCGTTCCGTCCCATCCCGTCCCGTCCCGTCCCGTTCCGTTTTACTCGGGTTGATTCCTTTGCATTCCGTTCCGCTCGTTTCCATTCCGTTCCATTCCGTTCCACGCGGGTTGGTTCAATTCCATTCTATTCTATTCTATTCCTTTCCATTCCATTCCATTCTACTCGGGTTGATTCCATGCCGTTCCATTCCGTTCCATTCCGTCCCATCCCGACCCGTCCCATCCCGTCCCGTCCCGTCCCATCCCGTTCCGTTCCACATGGGTTGATTCAATTCCTTTCGGTTACATTGAATTCCATTCCACTCCATTCCATTCCATTCCATTCCATTCCATTCCATTCCATTCCATTCCATTCCATTCCATTCCATTCCATTCCTTTCCATTCCAATCCATTCCATTCTACTCGGGTTGATTCCATTCCATTCCAATCCATTCCATTCCATTCCATTCCATTCCTTTCCATTCAGTTTCATTCCATTCCATTCCATTCCATTCCATTCCTTTCCATTCCATTCCATTCCATTCCATTCCATTCTATTCCATTACATTCTACTACATTGAATTCCATTCCATTCCATTCAATTCCATTCCATTCCATTCCTTTCCATTCCATATAGTTCTACTCGGGTTGATTCCATTCCATTCCATTCCATTCCATTCCATTCCATTCCATTCCATTCCATTCCATTCCATTGCATTCCATTCCATTCCATTCCATTACTTTCCATTCCATTCCATTCCAATCCATTCCATTCTACTCGGGTTGACTCCATTCCATTCCATTCCATTCCATTCCATTCCATTCCATTCCATTATATTCCATTCTATTCCATTCGATTCCGTTCGATTCCATTCCATTCCATTCCATTCCATTCCATTCCATTCCATTCCATTCCATTCGATTCCATTCCATTCCATTCGATTCCATTCCATTCCATTCCATTCCATTCCATTCCATTGCGTTCCATTCGATTCGATTCCATTCCATTCCATTCCATTCCATTCCAATCCATTCCATTCTACTTGGGTTGATTCCATTCCATTCCATTCCATTCGATTCCATTCCATTCCATTCCATTCCATTCCATTCCATTCCATTCCATTCCATTCCATTCTGTTCTACTCGGGTTGATTCCATTCCATTCCATTCCATTCCATTCCATTCTATTCCATTCCATTCCATTCGATTCCATTCTATTCCATTCGATGCCATTCCATTCCATTTCATTTTATTCCATTCCATTCCATTCCATTCTATTCCATTGAATTCCATTCCATTCCATTCCATTCCATTCCATTCCATTCCATTCCATTCCATTCCATTCCTTTCCATTCCAATCCATTCCATTCTACTCGGGTTGATTCCATTCCATTCCATTCCATTCCATTCCATTCGATTCCATTCCATTCCATTCCATTCCCTTCCATTCCATTCTATTCCATTGAATTCCATTCCATTCCATTGCATTCCAATCCATTCCATTCCATTCCATTCCGTTCTACTCTGATTGACTCCATTCCATTCCATTCCATTCCATTCCATTCCAATCCATTCCATTCTACTCGGGTTGACTCCATTCCATTCCATTCCATTCCATTCCATTCCATTCCATTCCATTATATTCCATTCTATTCCATTCGATTCCGTTCGATTCCATTCCATTCCATTCCATTCCATTCCATTCCATTCCATTCCATTCCATTCCATTCCATTCGATTCCATTCCATTCCATTCGATTCCATTCCATTCCATTCCATTCCATTCCATTCCATTGCGTTCCATTCGATTCGATTCCATTCCATTCCATTCCATTCCATTCCAATCCATTCCATTCTACTTGGGTTGATTCCATTCCATTCCATTCCATTCGATTCCATTTGATTCCATTCCATTCCATTCCATTCCATTCCATTCCATTCCATTCCATTCCATTCCATTCCATTCTGTTCTACTCGGGTTGATTCCATTCCATTCCATTCCATTCCATTCCATTCTATTCCATTCCATTCCATTCGATTCCATTCTATTCCATTCGATGCCATTCCATTCCATTTCATTTTATTCCATTCCATTCCATTCCATTCTATTCCATTGAATTCCATTCCATTCCATTCCATTCCATTCCATTCCATTCCATTCCATTCCATTCCATTCCATTCCATTCCATTCCATTCCATTCCTTTCCATTCCAATCCATTCCATTCTACTCGGGTTGATTCCATTCCATTCCATTCCATTCCATTCCATTCGATTCCATTCCATTCCATTCCATTCCCTTCCATTCCATTCTATTCCATTGAATTCCATTCCATTCCATTGCATTCCAATCCATTCCATTCCATTCCATTCCGTTCTACTCTGATTGACTCCATTCCATTCCATTCCATTCCATTCCATTCCATTCCAATCCATTCCATTCTACTCGGGTTGACTCCATTCCATTCCATTCCATTCCATTCCATTCCATTCCATTCCATTATATTCCATTCTATTCCATTCGATTCCGTTCGATTCCATTCCATTCCATTCCATTCCATTCCATTTGATTCCACTCGATTCCATTCCATTCCTTTCCATTCCATTCAAATCCATTCCATTCTATTCGGGTGGATTCCATTCCATTCCATTCCATTCCATTCCATTCCATTCCATTCCATTCCATTCCATTCCATTCCATTCGATTCCATTCCATTCCATTCCCTTCCATTCCATTCCATTCCATTCCTTTCCGTTCTACTCGGGTTGATTCCATTCCATTCCATTGCATTCCATTCCATTCCATTCCATTCCATTCCATTCCATTCCATTCCATTCCATTCCATTCCATTCCATTCTATTCCATTCCATTCTACTCCATTGAATTCCATTCCATTCCATTCCATTCCATTCCATTCCTTTCCAATCCATTTAGTTCTACTCGTGTTGATTCCATTCCATTCCATTCCATTCCATTCCATTCCATTCCATTCCATTCCATTCCATTCCATTCCATTACAGTCCATTCCATTCCATTACTTTCCATTCCATTCCATTCCAATCCATTCTATTCTACTCGGGTTGACTCCATTCCATTCCATTCCACTCCATTCCATTCCGTTATATTCCATTCTATTCCATTCGATTACGTTCGATTCCATTCCATTCCTTTCCATTCCATTCCATTCCATTCGATTCCATTCCATTCCATTCGATTCCCTTCCATTCCATTCCATTCCATTCCATTCCATTCCAATCCATTCCATTCTACTCGGGTTGATTCCATTCCATTCCATTCCATTCCAATCCATTCCATTCCATTCCGTTCCATTCCATTCCATTCCAGTCCATTCCATTCCATTCCATTCCATTCCATTCCTTTCTATTCCATTCCATTCCATTCCATTCCATTCCATTCCATTCCATTCCGTTCTACTCGGGTTGATTCCACTCCATTCCATTCCCTTCCATTCAATTCCATTCCATTCCATTCCATTAAATTCCATTCCATTCCTTTCCATTCCAACCCATTCCTTTCTACTCGGGTTGATTCCATTCCATTCCATTCCATTCCATTCCATTCCATTCCATTCCATTCCATTCCATTCCATTCCATTCCATTCCATTCCAAACCGTTCCATTCTACTCGGATTCATCATTCCATTCCATTACATTCCATTCCATTCCACTCGGGTTCATTCCATTCCATTCCATTCCATTCCATTCCATTCCATTCCATTCCATTCCATTCCGTTCTACTCAGGTTGATTTCCATTCCATTCCATTCCATTCCATTCCATTCCATTCCATTCCATTCCATTCCATTCCATTCTATTCCATTCCGTTCTACTCGGCTTGAATCCATTGAGTTCCGTTCCGTTCCGTTCCGTCCCGACACGTCCCGTCCCGTCCCGTCCCGTCCCGTCCCGTCCCGTCCCGTCCCGTGCCGTTGTACTCGGGTTGATTCCATTCCACTCCGTTCCATTCCTTTCCGTTCCCTTCCATTCAGTTCCACGCGGGTTGATTCAATTCCATTCTATTCTATTCTATTCCATTCCATTCCATTCCATTCCATTCCATTCCATTCTACTCGGGTTGATTCCATGCCGTTCCGTTCCGTTCAATTGCGTCCCATCCCGACGCGTCCCGTCCCGTCCCGTCCCGTCAAATTACGTTCCGTTCTGATCGGGTTGATTCCGTTCCATTCCGTTCCGTTCCTTTCCGTTCCGTTCCATTCCGTTACACGCGGGTTGATTCAATTCCATTCTATTACATTGAATTCCATTCCATTCCATTCCATTCCATTCTACTCGGATTGATTGCATTCCATTCCATTCCATTCCAGTCCATTCCAATCCATTCCATTCTACTCGGGTTGATTCCATTCCATTCCATTCCATTCCATTCCATTCCATTCCATTCCATTCCATTCCATTCCATTCCATTCCATTCCATTCCATTCCATTCCATTCCATTCCACTCGGGCTCATTCCATTCCATTCCATTCCATTCCATTCCATTCCATTCCATTCCATTCCATTCCGTTCTACTCGGGTTGATTTCCATTCCATTCCATTCCATTCCATTCCACTCCATTCCATTCCATTCCACTCCATTCCATTCCATTCCATTCCATTCCATTCCATTCCATTCCATTCCATTCCATTCCATTCCTTTCCATTTATTCCATTCCGTTCTACTCGGTTTGATTCCATTGAGTTTGGTTACGTTCCGTTCCGTCCCATCCCGTCCCGTCCCGTCCCGTTCCGTTTTACTCGGGTTGATTCCTTTGCATTCCGTTCCGCTCGTTTCCATTCCGTTCCATTCCGTTCCACGCGGGTTGGTTCAATTCCATTCTATTCTATTCTATTCCTTTCCATTCCATTCCATTCTACTCGGGTTGATTCCATGCCGTTCCATTCCGTTCCATTCCGTCCCATCCCGACCCGTCCCATCCCGTCCCGTCCCGTCCCATCCCGTTCCGTTCCACATGGGTTGATTCAATTCCTTTCGGTTACATTGAATTCCATTCCACTCCATTCCATTCCATTCCATTCCATTCCATTCCATTCCATTCCATTCCATTCCATTCCATTCCATTCCATTCCTTTCCATTCCAATCCATTCCATTCTACTCGGGTTGATTCCATTCCATTCCAATCCATTCCATTCCATTCCATTCCATTCCTTTCCATTCAGTTTCATTCCATTCCATTCCATTCCATTCCATTCCTTTCCATTCCATTCCATTCCATTCCATTCCATTCTATTCCATTACATTCTACTACATTGAATTCCATTCCATTCCATTCAATTCCATTCCATTCCATTCCTTTCCATTCCATATAGTTCTACTCGGGTTGATTCCATTCCATTCCATTCCATTCCATTCCATTCCATTCCATTCCATTCCATTCCATTCCATTCCATTGCATTCCATTCCATTCCATTCCATTACTTTCCATTCCATTCCATTCCAATCCATTCCATTCTACTCGGGTTGACTCCATTCCATTCCATTCCATTCCATTCCATTCCATTCCATTATATTCCATTCTATTCCATTCGATTCCGTTCGATTCAATTCCATTCCATTCCATTCCATTCCATTCCATTCCATTCCATTCCATTCGATTCCATTCCATTCCATTCGATTCCATTCCATTCCATTCCATTCCATTCCATTCCATTGCGTTCCATTCGATTCGATTCCATTCCATTCCATTCCATTCCATTCCAATCCATTCCATTCTACTTGGGTTGATTCCATTCCATTCCATTCCATTCGATTCCATTTGATTCCATTCCATTCCATTCCATTCCATTCCATTCCATTCCATTCCATTCCATTCCATTCCATTCCATTCCATTCCATTCTGTTCTACTCGGGTTGATTCCATTCCATTCCATTCCATTCCATTCCATTCTATTCCATTCCATTCCATTCGATTCCATTCTATTCCATTCGATGCCATTCCATTCCATTTCATTTTATTCCATTCCATTCCATTCCATTCTATTCCATTGAATTCCATTCCATTCCATTCCATTCCATTCCATTCCATTCCATTCCATTCCATTCCATTCCATTCCTTTCCATTCCAATCCATTCCATTCTACTCGGGTTGATTCCATTCCATTCCATTCCATTCCATTCCATTCGATTCCATTCCATTCCATTCCATTCCCTTCCATTCCATTCTATTCCATTGAATTCCATTCCATTCCATTGCATTCCAATCCATTCCATTCCATTCCATTCCGTTCTACTCTGATTGACTCCATTCCATTCCATTCCATTCCATTCCATTCCAATCCATTCCATTCTACTCGGGTTGACTCCATTCCATTCCATTCCATTCCATTCCATTCCATTCCATTCCATTATATTCCATTCTATTCCATTCGATTCCGTTCGATTCCATTCCATTCCATTCCATTCCATTCCATTCCATTCCATTCCATTCCATTCCATTCGATTCCATTCCATTCCATTCCATTCCATTCCATTCCATTCCATTCCATTCCATTCCATTCCATTGCGTTCCATTCGATTCGATTCCATTCCATTCCATTCCATTCCATTCCAATCCATTCCATTCTACTTGGGTTGATTCCATTCCATTCCATTCCATTCGATTCCATTTGATTCCATTCCATTCCATTCCATTCCATTCCATTCCATTCCATTCCATTCCATTCCATTCCATTCCATTCTGTTCTACTCGGGTTGATTCCATTCCATTCCATTCCATTCCATTCCATTCCATTCTATTCCATTCCATTCCATTCGATTCCATTCTATTCCATTCGATGCCATTCCATTCCATTTCATTTTATTCCATTCCATTCCATTCCATTCCATTCCATTGAATTCCATTCCATTCCATTCCATTCCATTCCATTCCATTCCATTCCATTCCATTCCATTCCATTCCATTCCATTCCTTTCCATTCCAATCCATTCCATTCTACTCGGGTTGATTCCATTCCATTCCATTCCATTCCATTCCATTCGATTCCATTCCATTCCATTCCATTCCCTTCCATTCCATTCTATTCCATTGAATTCCATTCCATTCCATTGCATTCCAATCCATTCCATTCCATTCCATTCCGTTCTACTCTGATTGACTCCATTCCATTCCATTCCATTCCATTCCATTCCATTCCAATCCATTCCATTCTACTCGGGTTGACTCCATTCCATTCCATTCCATTCCATTCCATTCCATTCCATTCTATTCCATTCGATTCCGTTCGATTCCATTCCATTCCATTCCATTCCATTCCATTCCATTCCATTCCATTCCATTCCATTCGATTCCATTCCATTCCATTCCATTCCATTCCATTCCATTCCATTCCATTCCATTCCATTGCGTTCCATTCGATTCGATTCCATTCCATTCCATTCCATTCCATTCCAATCCATTCCATTCTACTTGGGTTGATTCCATTCCATTCCATTCCATTCGATTCCATTTGATTCCATTCCATTCCATTCCATTCCATTCCATTCCATTCCATTCCATTCCATTCCATTCCATTCCATTCTGTTCTAGTCGGGTTGATTCCATTCCATTCCATTCCATTCCATTCCATTCTATTCCATTCCATTCCATTCGATTCCATTCTATTCCATTCGATGCCATTCCATTCCATTTCATTTTATTCCATTCCATTCCATTCCATTCTATTCCATTGAATTCCATTCCATTCCATTCCATACCATTCCATTCCATTCCATTCCATTCCATTCCATTCCTTTCCATTCCAATCCATTCCATTCTACTCGGGTTGATTCCATTCCATTCCATTCCATTCCATTCCATTCGATTCCATTCCATTCCATTCCATTCCCTTCCATTCCATTCTATTCCATTGAATTCCATTCCATTCCATTGCATTCCATTCCATTCCATTCCATTCCATTCCGTTCTACTCTGATTGACTCCATTCCATTCCATTCCATTCCATTCCATTCCATTCCATTCCATTCCATTCCATTCCATTCGTTTCCATTCCATTCCATTCCATTCCATTCCATTCCATTCCAATACATTCCATTCTACTCTGGTTGATTCCATTCCATTCCATTCCATTCCATTCCATTCGTCTCCATTCGATTCCATTCGATTCCATTCCATTCTATTCCATTGAATTCCATTCCATTCCATTCCATTCCATTCCATTCCATTCCATTCCATTCCATTCCATTCCATTCCATTCCGTTCTACTCGGGTTGATTCCATTCCATTCCATTCCATTCCATTCCATTCCATTCCATTCGATTCCATTCCATTCCACTCCATTCCATTCGATTCCATTCGATTCCATTCCATTCCATTCCATTCCATTCCAATCCATTCAATTCCACTCGGGTTGATTCCATTCCATTCCATTCCATTCCATTCCATTCCATTCCATTCCATTCCATTCCATTCCATTCCATTCCATTGCATTCCAATCGATTCCGTTCGATTCCATTCCATTCCATTCCATTCCAATCCATTCCATTCTACTCGGGTTGATTCCATTCCATTCCATTCCATTCCATTCCATTCCATTCCACTCGATTCCATTCCATTCTTTCCATTCCATTCCAATCCATTCCATTCTACTCGGGTGGATTCCATTCCATTCCATTCCATTCCATTCCATTCCATTCCATTCCATTCCATTCCATTCGATTCCATTCCATTCCATTCCATTCCATTCCATTCCATTCCATTCCATTCCATTCCATTCCGTTCTAGTCGGGTTGATTCCATTCTATTCCATTCCATTCCATTCCATTCCATTCCATTCCATTCCATTCTATTCCACTCCATTCTACTCCATTGAATTCCATTCCATTCCATTCTATTCCATTCCATTCCATTCCTTTCCATTCCGTTTAGTTCTACTCGGGTTGATTCCATTCCATTCCATTCCATTCCATTCCATTCCATTCCATTCCATTCCATTCCATTCCATTCCATTCCATTGCATTCCATTCGATTCCATTCGATTCCATTCGATTCCATTCCATTCCATTCCATTCCATTCCATTCCATTCCATTCCATTCCATTCCGTTCCACTCGGGTTGATTCCATTCTATTCCATTCCATTCCATTCGATTCCATTCGATATCATTCGATTCCATTCCATCCCATTCCATTCCATTCCATTCCATTCCGTTCTTCTTGGGTTGATTCCATTCCATTCCATTCCATTCCATTTCTTTCGATTCCATTCGATTCCATTCCATTCCATTCCATTCCAATCCATTGCATTCTACTCAGGTTGATTCCATTCCATTCCATTCCATTCCATTCCATTCCATTCCATTCGATTCCACTCGATTCCATTCCATTCCTTTCCATTCCATTCAAATCCATTCCATTCTATTCGGGTGGATTCCATTCCTTTCCATTCCATTCCATTCCATTCCATTCCATTCCATTCCATTCCATTCCATTCGATTCCATTCCATTCCATTCCATTCCATTCCCTTCCATTCCATTCCATTCCATTCCATTCCGTTCTAGTCGGGTTGATTCCATTCCATTCCATTGCATTCCATTCCATTCCATTCCATTCCATTCCATTCCATTCCATTCCATTCCATTCCATTCCATTCCATTCCATTCTATTCCATTCCATTCTACTCCATTGAATTCCATTCCATTCCATTCCATTCCATTCCATTCCTTTCCAATCCATTTAGTTCTACTCGGGTTGATTCCATTCCATTCCATTCCATTCCATTCCATTCCATTCCATTCCATTCAATTACATTCCATTCCATTCCATTACTTTCCATTCCATTCCATTCCAATCCATTCTATTCTACTCGTGTTGACTCCATTCCATTCCATTCCACTCCATTCCATTCCGTTATATTCCATTCTATTCCATTCGATTCCGTTCGATTCCATTCCATTCCATTCCATTCCATTCCATTCCATTCCATTCGATTCCATTCCATTCCATTCGATTCCCTTCCATTCCATTCCATTCCATTCCAATCCATTCCATTCTACTCGGGTTGATTCCATTCCATTCCATTCCATTCCAATCCATTCCATTCCATTCCATTCCATTCCATTCCATTCCATTCCATTCCATTCCATTCCTTTCTATTCCATTCCATTCCATTCCATTCCATTCCATTCCATTCCATTCCATTCCGTTCTACTCGGGTTGATTCCACTCCATTCCATTCCCTTCCATTCCATTCCATTCCATTCCATTCCATTCCATTCCATTCCATTCCTTTCCATTCCAACCCATTCCTTTCTACTCGGGTTGATTCCATTCCATTCCATTCCATTCCATTCCATTCCATTCCTTTCCATTCCATTCCATTCCATTCCATTCGATTCCATTCCATTCCATTCCATTCCATTCCATTCCATTCGATTCCATTCCATTCCATTCCATTCCATTCCATTCCATTCCAAACCGTTCCATTCTACTCGGATTCATCATTCCATTCCATTACATTCCATTCCATTCCACTCGGGTTCATTCCATTCCATTCCATTCCATTCCATTCCATTCCATTCCATTCTATTCCATTCCGTTCTACTCGGCTTGAATCCATTGAGTTCCGTTCCGTTCCGTTCCGTCCCGACACGTCCCGTCCCGTCCCGTCCCGTCCCGTCCCGTCCCGTCCCGTCCCGTGCCGTTGTACTCGGGTTGATTCCATTCCACTCCGTTCCGTTCCTTTCCGTTCCCTTCCATTCAGTTCCACTCGGGTTGATTCAATTCCATTCTATTCTATTCCATTCCATTCCATTCCATTCCATTCCATTCCATTCCATTCCATTCAATTTTACTCGGGTTGATTCCATGCCGTTCCGTTCCGTTCCATTCTGTCCCATCCCGACGCGTCTCGTCCCGTCCCGTCCCATTCCGTTCCGTGCTGATCGGGTTGATTCCGTTCCATTTCGTTCCGTTCCTTTCCGTTCCATTCCATTCCGTTACACGCGGGTTGATTCAATTCCATTCTATTACATTGAATTCCATTCCATTCCATTCCATTCCATTCTACTCGGATTGATTGCATTCCATTCCATTCCATTCCAGTCCATTCCAATCCATTCCATTCTACTTGGGTTGATTCCATTCCATTCCATTCCATTTCATTCCATTCCATTCCATTCCATTCCATTCCATTGCGTTCCATTCGATTCGATTCCATTCCATTCCATTCCATTCCATTCCAATCCATTCCATTCTACTTGGGTTCATTCCATTCCATTCCATTGAATTTCATTCGATTCCATTCGATTCCATTCCATTCCATTCCATTCCATTGTGTTCTACTCGGGTTGATTCCACTCCATTCCATTCCATTCCATTCCATTCTATTCCATTCCATTCAATTCGATTCCATTCTATTCCATTCGATTCCATTCCATTCCATTTCATTTTATTCCAATCCATTCCATTCCATTCTATTCCATTGAATTCCATTCCATTCCATTCCATTCCATCCAATTCCATTCCTTTCCATTCCAATCCATTCCATTCTACTCGGGTTGATTCCATTCCATTCCATTCCATTCCATTCCATTCCATTCCATTCCATTCCATTCCATTCCATTCCATTCCATTCCATTCCATTCCATTCCATTCCATTCCATTCCATTCCATTCCATTGCATTCCATTCGATTCCATTCGATTCCATTCCATTCGATTCCATTCGATATCATTCGATTCCATTCCATCCCATTCAATTCCATTCCATTCCATTCCGTTCTACTCGGGTTGATTCCATTCCATTCCGTTTCATTCCATTCCATTCCATTCCATTCCATTCCATTCCGTTCTAATCGGTTTGATTCCACCCCATTCCATTCCATTCCATTCCATTCCATTCCATTCCATTCCATTCCATTCCATTCCATTCCCTTGCATTCCAACCCATTCCGTTCTACTCGGGTTGATTCCATTCCATTCCATTCCATTCCATTCCATTCCATTCCATTCCATTCCATTCCATTCCATTCCATTCCATTCCATTCGATTCCATTCCATTCCATTCCATTCCATTTCATTCCAAACCATTCCATTCTACTCGGGTTCATCATTCCATTCCATTCCATTCCATTCCATTCCACTCGGGTTCTTTCCATTCCATTCCATTCCATTCCATTCCATTCCATTCCATTCCATTCCATTCCATTCCGTTCTAATCATGTTGATTTCCTTTCCATTCCATTCCATTCCATTCCATTCCATTCCATTCCATTCCACTCCATTCCATTCCGTTCTATTCGGGTTGATTCCATTCCATTCCATTCCTTTCCATTCCATTCCATTCCATTCCATTCCATTCCATTCAATTCTATTCCATTCCGTTCTACTCGGCTTGAATCCATTGATTTCCGTTCCGTTCCGTTCCGTCCCGACACGTCCCGTCCCGTCCCGTCCCGTCCCGTCCCATCCCGTCCCGTCCCGTCCCGTGCCGTTGTACTCGGGTTGATTCCATTCCACTCCGTTCCGTTCATTTCCGTTCCGTTCCATTCAGTTCCACGCGGGTTGATTCAATTCCATTCCATTCCATTCCATTCTACTCGGGTTCATTCCATGCCGTTCCGTTCCGTTCCATTGCGTCCCATCCCGACTCGTCCCGTCCCGTCCCGTCCCGTCAAATTACGTTCCGTTCTGATCGGGTTGATTCCGTTCCATTCCGTTCCGTTCCTTTCCGTTCCGTTCCATTCCGTTACACGCGGGTTGATTCAATTCCATTCTATTACATTGAATTCCATTCCATTCCATTCCATTCCATTCTACTCGGATTGATTGCATTCCATTCCATTCCATTCCAGTCCATTCCAATCCATTCCATTCTACTCGGGTTGATTCCATTCCATTCCATTCCATTCCATTCCATTCCATTCCATTCCATTCCATTCCATTCCATTCCATTCCATTCCATTCCACTCGGGCCCATTCCATTCCATTCCATTCCATTCCATTCCATTCCATTCCATTCCATTCCATTCCATTCCGTTCTACTCGGGTTGATTTCCATTCCATTCCATTCCATTCCATTCCACTCAATTCCATTCCATTCCATTCCATTCCATTCCATTCCATTCCATTCCATTCCATTCCTTTCCATTTATTCCATTCCGTTCTACTCGGGTTGATTCCATTGAGTTTGGTTACGTTCCGTTCCGTCCCATCCCGTCCCGTCCCGTCCCGATCCGTTTTACTTGGGTTGATTCCTTTGCATTCCGTTCCGCTCGTTTCCATTCCGTTCCATTCCATTCCACGCGGGTTGGTTCAATTCCATTCTATTCTATTCTATTCCTTTCCATTCCATTCCATTCTAGTCGGGTTGATTCCATTCCATTCCATTCCATTCCATTCCATTCCATTCCATTCCAATCCATTCCATTCTACTCGGGTTGATTCCATTCCATTCCATTCCATTCCAATCCATTCCATTCCATTCCATTCCATTCCATTCCATTCCATTCCATTCCATTCCATTCCATTCCTTTCTATTCCATTCCATTCCATTCCATTCCATTCCATTCCATTCCATTCCATTCCATTCCATTCCACTCTATTCCATTCCGTTCTACTCGGCTTGAATCCATTGAGTTCCGTTCCGTTCCGTTCCGTCCCGACACGTCCCGTCCCGTTCCGTCCCATCCCGTCCCGTCCCGTCCCGTCCCGTGCCGTTGTACTCGGGTTGATTCCATTCCACTCCGTTCCGTTCCTTTCCGTTCCCTTCCATTCAGTTCCACGCGGGTTGATTCAATTCCATTCTATTCTATTCCATTCCATTCCATTCCATTCCATTCCATTCCATTCCATTCCATTCCATTTTACTCGGGTTGATTCCATGCCGTTCCGTTCCGTTCCATTCTGTCCCATCCCGACGCGTCCCGTCCCGTCCCGTCCCATTCCATTCCATTCTGATCGGGTTGATTCCGTTCCATTCCGTTCCGTTCCTTTCCGTTCCATTCCATTCCGTTACACGCGGGTTGATTCAATTCCATTCTATTACATTGAATTCCATTCCATTCCATTCCATTCCATTCTACTCGGATTGATTGCATTCCATTCCATTCCATTCCAGTCCATTCCAATCCATTCCATTCTACTCGGGTTGATTCCTTTCCATTCCATTCCATTCCATACCATTCCATTCCATTCCATTCCATTCCATTCCATTCCATTCCATTCCATTCCGTTCTTCTTGGGTTGATTCCATTCCATTCCATTCCATTCCATTCCATTCCATTCCATTCCATTCCATTCCATTCCATTCGATTCCATTCCATTCCATTCCATTCCATTCCCTTCCATTCCATTCCATTCCATTCCATTCCGTTCTAGTCGAGTTGATTCCATTCCACTCCATTGCATTCCATTCCATTCCATTCCATTCCATTCCATTCCATTCCATTCCATTCCATTCCATTCCATTCCATTCTATTCCACTCCATTCTACTCCATTGAATTCCATTCCATTCCATTCCATTCCATTCCATTCCATTCCTTTCCAATCCATTTAGTTCTACTCGGGTTGATTCCATTCCATTCCATTCCATTCCATTCCATTCCATTCCATTCCATTACATTCCATTCCATTCCATTCCATTACTTTCCATTCCATTCCATTCCAATCCATTCTATTCTACTCGGGTTGACTCCATTCCATTCCATTCCACTCCATTCCATTCCGTTATATTCCATTCTATTCCATTCGATTCCATTCGATTCCATTCCATACCATTCCATTCCATTCCATTCCATTCCATTCGATTCCATTCCATACCATTCGATTCCCTTCCTTTCCATTCCATTCCATTCCATTCCAATCCATTCCATTCTACTTGGGTTGATTCCATTCCATTCCATTCCATTCCAATCCATTCCATTCCATTCCATTCCATTCCATTCAATTCCATTCCATTCCATTCCTTTCTATTCCATTCCATTCCATTCCATTCCATTCCATTCCATTCCATTCCATTCCGTTCTACTCGGGTTGATTCCACTCCATTCCATTCCCTTCCATTCCATTCCATTCCATTCCATTCCATTCATTTCCATTCCAACCCATTCCTTTCTACTCGGGTTGATTCCATTCCATTCCATTCCATTCCATTCCATTCCATTCCATTCCATTCCATTCCATTCCATTCCATTCCATTCCATTCCATTCCATTCCATTCCATTCGATTCCATTCCATTCCATTCCATTCCATTTCATTCCAAACCGTTCCATTCTGCTCGGATTCATCATTCCATTCCATTACATTCCATTCCATTCCACTCGGGTTCATTCCATTCCATTCCATTCCATTCCATTCCATTCCATTCCATTCCATTCCATTCCGTTCTACTCAGGTTGATTTCCATTCCATTCCATTCCATTCCATTCCATTCCATTCCATTCCATTCCATTCCATTCCATTCCATTCCATTCCATTCTATTCCATTCCGTTCTACTCGGCTTGAATCCATTGAGTTCCGTTCCGTTCCGTTCCGTCCCGACACGTCCCGTCCCGTCCCGTCCCGTCCCGTCCCATCCCGTCCCGTCCCGTCCCGTGCCGTTGTACTCGGGTTGATTCCATTCCACTCCGTTCCGTTCATTTCCGTTCCGTTCCATTCAGTTCCACGCCGGTTGATTCAATTCCATTCTATTCTATTCCATTCCATTCCATTCCATTCCATTCCATTCCATTCCATTCCATTCCATTCCATTCAATTTTACTCGGGTTGATTCCATGCCGTTCCGTTCCGTTCCATTCTGTCCCATCCCGACGCGTCCCGTCCCGTCCCGTCCCATTCCGTTCCGTGCTGATCGGGTTGATTCCGTTCCATTTCGTTCCGTTCCTTTCCGTTCCATTCCATTCCGTTACACGCGGGTTGATTCAATTCCATTCTATTACATTGAATTCCATTCCATTCCATTCCATTCCATTCTACTCGGATTGATTGCATTCCATTCCGTTCCATTCCAGTCCATTCCAATCCATTCCATTCTACTTGGGTTGATTCCATTCCATTCCATTCCATTTTATTCCATTCCATTCCATTCCATTCCATTGCGTTCCATTCGATTCGATTCCATTCCATTCCATTCCATTCCATTCCAATCCATTCCATTCTACTTGGGTTCATTCCATTCCATTCCATTGAATTTAATTCGATTCCATTCGATTCCATTCCATTCCATTCCATTCCATTCTGTTCTACTCGGGTTGATTCCACTCCATTCCATTCCATTCCATTCCATTCTATTCCATTCCATTCAATTCGATTCCATTCTATTCCATTCGATTCCATTCCATTCCATTTCATTTTATTCCAATCCATTCCATTCCATTCTATTCCATTGAATTCCATTCCATTCCATTCCATTCCATCCAATTCCATTCCTTTCCATTCCAATCCATTCCATTCTACTCGGGTTGATTCCATTCCATTCCATTCCATTCCATTCCATTCCATTCCATTCGATTCCATTCCATTCCATTCCATTCCATTCCATTCCATTCCATTCCATTCCATTCCATTGCATTCCATTCGATTCCATTCGATTCCATTCCATTCGATTCCATTCGATATCATTCGATTCTATTCCATCCCATTCAATTCCATTCCATTCCATTCCGTTCTACTCGGGTTGATTCCATTCCATTCCGTTTCATTCCATTCCATTCCATTCCATTCCATTCCATTCCGTTCTAATCGGTTTGATTCCACCCCATTCCATTCCATTCCATTCCATTCCATTCCATTCCATTCCATTCCATTCCATTCCCTTGCATTCCAACCCATTCCTTTCTACTCGGGTTGATTCCATTCCATTCCATTCCATTCCATTCCATTCCATTCCATTCCATTCCATTCCATTCCATTCCATTCCATTCCATTCGATTCCATTCCATTCCATTCCATTCCATTTCATTCCAAACCATTCCATTCTACTCGGGTTCATCATTCCATTCCATTCCATTCCATTCCATTCCACTCGGGTTCTTTCCATTCCATTCCATTCCATTCCATTCCATTCCATTCCATTCCATTCCATTCCGTTCTAATCATGTTGATTTCCATTCCATTCCATTCCATTCCATTCCATTCCATTCCATTCCACTCCATTCCATTCCGTTCTATTCGGGTTGATTCCATTCCATTCCATTCCATTCCATTCCATTCCATTCCATTCCATTCCATTCCATTCCATTCTATTCCATTCCGTTCTACTCGGCTTGAATCCATTGATTTCCGTTCCGTTCCGTTCCGTCCCGACACGTCCCGTCCCGTCCCGTCCCGTCCCGTCCCATCCCGTCCCGTCCCGTCCCGTGCCGTTGTACTCGGGTTGATTCCATTCCACTCCGTTCCGTTCATTTCCGTTCCGTTCCATTCAGTTCCACGCGGGTTGATTCAATTCCATTCTATTCTATTCCATTCCATTCCATTCCATTCCTTTCCATTCTACTCGGGTTCATTCCATGCCGTTCCGTTCCGTTCCATTGCGTCCCATCCCGACGCGTCCCGTCCCGTCCCGTCCCGTCAAATTACGTTCCGTTCTGATCGGGTTGATTCCGTTCCATTCCGTTCCGTTCCTTTCCGTTCCGTTCCATTCCGTTACACGCGGGTTGATTCAATTCCATTCTATTACATTGAATTCCATTCCATTCCATTCCATTCCATTCTACTCGGATTGATTGCATTCCATTCCATTCCATTCCAGTCCATTCCAATCCATTCCATTCTACTCGGGTTGATTCCATTCCATTCCATTCCATTCCATTCCATTCCATTCCATTCCATTCCATTCCATTCCATTCCACTCGGGCCCATTCCATTCCATTCCATTCCATTCCATTCCATTCCATTCCATTCCATTCCATTCCATTCCATTCCGTTCTACTCGGGTTGATTTCCATTCCATTCCATTCCATTCCATTCCACTCCATTCCATTCCATTCCATTCCATTCCATTCCATTCCATTCCATTCGATTCCATTCCTTTCCATTTATTCCATTCCGTTCTACTCGGGTTGATTCCATTGAGTTTGGTTCCGTTCCGTTCCGTCCCATCCCGTCCCGTCCCGTCCCGATCCGTTTTACTAGGGTTGATTCCTTTGCATTCCGTTCCGCTCGTTTCCATTCCGTTCCATTCCATTCCACGCGGGTTGGTTCAATTCCATTCTATTCTATTCTATTCCTTTCCATTCCATTCCATTCTAGTCGGGTTGATTCCATGCCGTTCCATTCCGTTCCATTCCGTCCCATCCCGACCCGTCCCATCCCGTCCCGTCCCGTCCCATCCCGTTCCGTTCCACATGGGTTGATTCAATTCCTTTCGGTTACATTGAATTCCATTCCATTCCATTCCATTCCATTCCATTCCATTCCATTCCTTTCCATTCCAATCCATTCCATTCTACTCGGGTTGATTCCATTCCATTCCAATTCATTCCATTCCATTCCATTCCATTCCATTCCATTCCATTCCATTCCATTCAGTTTCATTCCATTCCATTCCATTCCAATCCATTCCTTTCCATTCCATTCCATTCCATTCCATTCCATTCTATTCCATCACATTCTATTACATTGAATTCCATTCCATTCCATTCAATTCCATTCCATTCCATTCCTTTCCATTCCATTTAGTTCTACTCGGGTTCATTGCATTCCATTCCATTCCATTCCATTCCATTCCATTCCATTCCATTCCATTGCATTCCATTCCATTCCATTCCATTACTTTCCATTCCATTCCATTCCAATCCATTCCATTCTACTCGGGTTGACTCCATTCCATTCCATTCCATTCCATTCCATTCCATTCCATTCCATTCCATTATATTCCATTCTATTCCATTCGATTCCGTTCGATTCCATTCCATTCCATTCCATTCCATTCCATTCCATTCCATTCCATTCCATTCGATTCCATTCCATTCCATTCCATTCCATTCCATTCCATTCCATTCCATTCCAATCCATTCCATTCTACTCGGGTTGATTCCATTCCATTCCATTCCATTCCATTCCATTCCATTCCATTCCATTCCATTCCATTCCATTCCTTTCCATTCCAACCCATTCCGTTCTACTCGGGTTGATTCCATTCCATTCCATTCCATTCCATTCCATTCCATTCCATTCCAATCCATTCCATTCTACTCGGGTTGATTCCATTCCATTCCATTCCATTCCAATCCATTCCATTCCATTCCATTCCATTCCATTCCATTCCATTCCATTCCATTCCATTCCATTCCTTTCTATTCCATTCCATTCCATTCCATTCCATTCCATTCCATTCCATTCCATTCCATTCCATTCCATTCCATTCCACTCTATTCCATTCCGTTCTACTCGGCTTGAATCCATTGAGTTCCGTTCCGTTCCGTTCCGTCCCGACACGTCCCGTCCCGTTCCGTCCCATCCCGTCCCGTCCCGTCCCGTCCCGTGCCGTTGTACTCGGGTTGATTCCATTCCACTCCGTTCCGTTCCTTTCCGTTCCCTTCCATTCAGTTCCACGCGGGTTGATTCAATTCCATTCTATTCTATTCCATTCCATTCCATTCCATTCCTTTCCATTCTACTCGGGTTCATTCCATGCCGTTCCGTTCCGTTCCATTGCGTCCCATCCCGACGCGTCCCGTCCCGTCCCGTCCCGTCAAATTACGTTCCGTTCTGATCGGGTTGATTCCGTTCCATTCCGTTCCGTTCCTTTCCGTTCCGTTCCATTCCGTTACACGCGGGTTGATTCAATTCCATTCTATTACATTGAATTCCATTCCATTCCATTCCATTCCATTCTACTCGGATTGATTGCATTCCATTCCATTCCATTCCAGTCCATTCCAATCCATTCCATTCTACTCGGGTTGATTCCTTTCCATTCCATTCCATTCCATACCATTCCATTCCATTCCATTCCATTCCATTCCATTCCATTCCATTCCGTTCTTCTTGGGTTGATTCCATTCCATTCCATTCCATTCCATTCCATTTCTTTCGATTCCATTCGATTCCATTCCATTCCACTCCATTCCAATCCATTGCATTCTACTCAGGTTGATTCCATTAAATTCCATTCCATTCCATTCCATTCCATTCCATTCCATTCCATTCGATTCCATTCGATTCCATTCCATTCCTTTCCATTCCATTCCAATCCATTCCATTCTATTCGGGTGGATTCCATTCCATTCCATTCCATTCCATTCCATTCCATTCCATTCCATTCCATTCCATTCCATTCCATTCCATTCCATTCCATTCCATTCCATTCCATTCCATTCCATTCCATTCCGTTCTAGTCGGGTTGATTCAATTCCACTCCATTGCATTCCATTCCATTCCATTCCATTCCATTCCATTCCATTCCATTCCATTTCATTCCATTCCATTCTATTCCACTCCATTCTACTCCATTGAATTCCATTCCATTCCATTCCATTCCATTCCATTCCATTCCTTTCCAATCCATTTAGTTCTACTCGGGTTGATTCCATTCCATTCCATTCCATTCCATTCCATTCCATTCCATTCCATTACATTCCATTCCATTCCATTCCATTACTTTCCATTCCATTCCATTCCAATCCATTCTTTTCTACTCGGGTTGACTCCATTCCATTCCATTCCACTCCATTCCATTCCGTTATATTCCATTCTATTCCATTCGATTCCATTCGATTCCATTCCATTCCATTCCATTCCATTCCATTCCATTCCATTCGATTCCATTCCATACCATTCGATTCCCTTCCTTTCCATTCCATTCCATTCCATTCCAATCCATTCCATTCTACTCGGGTTGATTCCATTCCATTCCATTCCATTCCAATCCATTCCATTCCATTCCATTCCATTCCATTCAATTCCATTCCATTCCATTCCTTTCTATTCCATTCCATTCCATTCCATTCCATTCCATTCCATTCCATTCCATTCCATTCCATTCCGTTCTACTCGGGTTGATTCCACTCCATTCCATTCCCTTCCATTCCATTCCATTCCATTCCATTCCATTCATTTCCATTCCAACCCATTCCCTTCTACTCGGGTTGATTCCATTCCATTCCATTCCATTCCATTCCATTCCATTCCATTCCATTCCATTCCATTCCATTCCATTCCATTCCATTCCATTCCATTCCATTCCATTCGATTCCATTCCATTCCATTCCATTCCATTTCATTCCAAACCGTTCCATTCTGCTCGGATTCATCATTCCATTCCATTACATTCCATTCCATTCCACTCGGGTTCATTCCATTCCATTCCATTCCATTCCATTCCATTCCATTCCATTCCATTCCATTCCATTCCGTTCTACTCAGGTTGATTTCCATTCCATTCCATTCCATTCCATTCCATTCCATTCCATTCCATTCCATTCCATTCCATTCCATTCCATTCTATTCCATTCCGTTCTACTCGGCTTGAATCCATTGAGTTCCGTTCCGTTCCGTTCCGTCCCGAAACGTCCCGTCCCGTCCCGTTCCGTCCCGACACGTCCCGTCCCGTCCCGTCCCGTCCCGTCCCGTCCCATCCCGTCCCGTCCCGTCCCGTGCCGTTGTACTCGGGTTGATTCCATTCCACTCCGTTCCGTTCATTTCCGTTCCGTTCCATTCAGTTCCACGCCGGTTGATTCAATTCCATTCTATTCTATTCCATTCCATTCCATTCCATTCCATTCCATTCCATTCCATTCTACTCGGGTTGATTCCATGCCGCTCCGTTCCGTTCCATTGCGTCCCATCCCGACGCGTCCCGTCCCGTCCCGTCCCGTCAAATTACGTTCCGTTCTGATCGGGTTGATTCCGTTCCATTCCGTTCCGTTCCTTTCCGTTCCGTTCCATTCCGTTACACGCGGGTTGATTCAATTCCATTCTATTACATTGAATTCCATTCCATTCCATTCCATTCCATTCTACTCGGATTGATTGCATTCCATTCCATTCCATTCCAGTCCATTCCAATCCATTCCATTCTACTCGGGTTGATTCCATTCCATTCCATTCCATTCCATTCCATTCCATTCCATTCCATTCCATTCCATTCCACTCGGGCTCATTCCATTCCATTCCATTCCATTCCATTCCATTCCATTCCATTCCATTCCATTCCATTCCATTCCGTTCTAATCGGGTTGATTTCCATTCCATTCCATTCCATTCCACTCCACTCCATTCCATTCCATTCCATTCCATTCCATTCCATTCCATTCCATTCCATTCCATTCTTTCCATTTATTCCATTCCGTTCTACTCGGGTTGATTCCATTGAGTTTGGTTACGTTCCGTTCCGTCCCATCCCGTCCCGTCCCGTCCCGTTCCGTTTTACTCGGGTTGATTCCTTTGCATTCCGTTCCGCTCGTTTCCATTCCGTTCCATTCCATTGCACGTGGGTTGGTTCAATTCCATTCTATTCTATTCTATTCCTTTCCATTCCATTCCATTCTACTCGGGTTGATTCCATGCCGTTCCATTCCGTTCCATTCCGTCCCATCCGGACCCGTCCCATCCCGTCCCGTCCCGTCCCATCATGTTCCGTTCCACATGGGTTGATTCAATTCCTTTCGGTTACATTGAATTCCATTCCATTCCATTCCATTCCATTCCATTCCATTCCATTCCATTCCATTCCATTCCATTCCTTTCCATTCCAATCCATTCCATTCTACTCGGGTTGATTCCATTCCATTCCAATTCATTCCATTCCATTCCATTCCATTCCATTCCATTCCATTCCATTCAGTTTCATTCCATTCCATTCCATTCCAATCCATTCCTTTCCATTCCATTCCATTCCATTCCATTCCATTCCATTCTATTCCATCACATTCTACTACATTGAATTCCATTCCATTCCATTCAATTCCATTCCATTCCATTCCTTTCCATTCCATTTAATTCTACTCGGGTTCATTCCATTCCATTCCATTCCATTCCATTCCATTCCATTCCATTCCATTCCATTGCATTCCATTCCATTCCATTCCATTACTTTCCATTCCATTCCATTCCAATCCATTCCATTCTACTCGGGTTGACTCCATTCCATTCCATTCCATTCCATTCCATTCCATTCCATTCCATTCCATTCCATTCCATTATATTCCATTCTATTCCATTCGATTCCGTTCGATTCCATTCCATTCCATTCCATTCCATTCCATTCCATTCCATTCCATTCGATTCCATTCCATTCCATTCGATTCCATTCCATTCCATTCCATTCCATTCCATTCCATTCCATTCCATTCCATTCCATTCCAATCCATTCCATTCTACTCGGGTTGATTCCATTCCATTCCATTCCATTCCATTCCATTCCATTCCATTCCATTCCATTCCATTCCTTTCCATTCCAACCCATTCCGTTCTACTCGGGTTGATTCCATTCCATTCCATTCCATTCCATTCCATTCCAATCCATTCCATTCTACTCGGGTTGATTCCATTCCATTCCATTCCATTCCAATCCATTCCATTCCATTCCATTCCATTCCATTCCATTCCATTCCATTCCATTCTATTCCATTCCGTTCTACTCGGCTTGAATCCATTGAGTTCCGTTCCGTTCCGTTCCGTCCCGACACGTCCCGTCCCGTCCCGTCCCGTCCCGTCCCGTCCCGTCCCGTGCCGTTGTACTCGGGTTGATTCCATTCCACTCCGTTCCGTTCCTTTCCGTTCCCTTGCATTCAGTTCCACGCGGGTTGATTCAATTCCATTCTATTCTATTCCATTCCATTCCATTCCATTCCATTCCATTCCATTCCATTCCATTCCATTTTACTCGGGTTGATTCCATGCCGTTCCGTTCCGTTCCATTCTGTCCCATCCCGACGCGTCCCGTCCCGTCCCGTCCCATTCCATTCCATTCTGATCGGGTTGATTCCGTTCCATTCCGTTCCGTTCCTTTCCGTTCCATTCCATTCCGTTACACGCGGGTTGATTCAATTCCATTCTATTACATTGAATTCCATTCCATTCCATTCCATTCCATTCTACTCGGATTGATTGCATTCCATTCCATTCCATTCCAGTCCATTCCAATCCATTCCATTCTACTCGGGTTGATTCCATTCCATTCCATTCCATTCCATTCCATTCCATTCCATTCCATTCCATTCCATTCCATTGCGTTCCATTCGATTCGATTCCATTCCATTCCATTCCAATCCATTCCATTCTACTTGGGTTCATTCCATTCCATTCCATTCCATTCCATTCCATTCCATTCGATTCCATTCCATTCCATTCCATTCCATTCTGTTCTACTCGGGTTGATTCCACTCCATTCCATTCCATTCCATTCCATTCTATTCCATTCCATTCCATTCGATTCCATTCTATTCCATTCGATTCCATTCCATTCCATTTCATTTTATTCCAATCCATTCCATTCCATTCTATTCCATTGAATTCCATTCCATTCCATCCAATTCCATTTCTTTCCATTCCAATCCATTCCATTCTACTCGGGTTGATTCCATTCCATTCCATTCCATTCCATTCCATTCGATTCCATTCCATTCCATTCCATTCCATTCCATTCCGTTCTACCCGGTTTGATTCCATTCTATTCCATTCCATTCCGTTCGATTCCATTCGATTCCATTCGATTCCATTCCATTCCATTCCATTCCCTTCCATTCCATTCTATTCCATTGAATTCCATTCCATTCCATTGCATTCCATTCCATTCCATTCCATTCCATTCCGTTCTACTCTGATTGACTCCATTCCATTCCATTCCATTCCATTCCATTCCATTCCATTCCATTCCATTCCATTCCATTCCATTCCATTCCATTCCAATACATTCCATTCTACTCTGGTTGATTCCATTCCATTCCATTCCATTCCATTCCATTCCATTCGTCTCCATTCGATTCCATTCGATTCCATTCCATTCTATTCCATTGAATTCCATTCCATTCCATTCCATTCTATTCCATTCCATTCCATTCCATTCCGTTCTACTCGGGTTGATTCCATTAAATTCCATTCCATTCCATTCCATTCCATTCCACTCCATTCCATTCGATTCCGTTCGATTCCATTCCATTCCATTCCATTCCATTTCATTCCAAACCATTCCAATCTACTCGGGTTCATCATTCCATTCCATTCCATTCCATTCCATTCCACTCTGGTTCTTTCCATTCCATTCCATTCCATTCCATTCCATTCCATTCCATTCCATTCCATTCCATTCCATTCCATTCCGTTCTACTCAGGTTGATTTCCATTCCATTCCATTCCATTCCATTCCATTCCATTCCATTCCATTCCATTCCATTCCACTCCATTCCATTCCGTTCTATTCGGGTTGATTCCATTGCATTCCATTCCATTCCATTCCATTCCATTCCATTCCATTCCATACCATTCCATTCCATTCTATTCCATTCCGTTCTACTCGGCTTGAATCCATTGAGTTCCGTTCCGTTCCGTTCCGTCCCGACACGTCCCGTCCCGTCCCGTCCCGTCCCATCCCGTCCCGTCCCGTCCCGTGCCGTTGTACTCGGGTTGATTCCATTCCACTACGTTCCGTTCATTTCCGTTCCGTTCCATTCAGTTCCACGCGGGTTGATTCAATTCCATTCTATTCCATTCCATTCCATTCCATTCCATTCCATTCCATTCCATTCCATTCCATTCTACTCGGGTTGATTCCATGCCGTTCCGTTCCGTTCCATTGCGTCCCATCCCGACGCGTCCCGTCCCGTCCCGTCCCGTCAAATTACGTTCCGTTCTGATCGGGTTGATTCCGTTCCATTCCGTTCCGTTCCTTTCCGTTCCGTTCCATTCCGTTACACGCGGGTTGATTCAATTCCATTCTATTACATTGAATTCCATTCCATTCCATTCCATTCCATTCTACTCGGATTGACTGCATTCCATTCCATTCCATTCCAGTCCATTCCAATCCATTCCATTCTACTCGGGTTGATTGCATTCCATTCCATTCCATTCCATTCCATTCCATTCCATTCCATTCCATTCCATTCCATTCCATTCCATTCCATTCCACTCGGGCTCATTCCATTCCATTCCATTCCATTCCATTCCATTCCATTCCATTCCATTCCATTCCGTTCTACTCGGGTTGATTTCCATTCCATTCCATTCCACTCCATTCCATTCCATTCCATTCCATTCCATTCCATTCCATTCCATTCCATTCCATTCCATTCCATTCCTTTCCATTTATTCCATTCCGTTCTACTCGGGTTGATTCCATTGAGTTTGGTTACGTTCCGTTCCGTCCCATCCCGTCCCGTCCCGTCCCGTTCCGTTTTACTCGGGTTGATTCCTTTGCATTCCGTTCCGCTCGTTTCCATTCCGTTCCATTCCGTTCCACGCGGGTTGGTTCAATTCCATTCTATTCTATTCTATTCCTTTCCATTCCATTCCATTCTACTTGGGTTGATTCCACGCCGTTCCATTCCGTTCCATTCCGTCCCATCCCGACCCGTCCCAACCCGTCCCGTCCCGTCCCATCCCGTTCCGTTCCACATGGGTTGATTCAATTCCTTTCGGTTACATTGAATTCCATTCCATTCCATTCTACTCGGATTGATTCCATTCCATTCCATTCCATTCCATTCCATTCCATTCCATTCCATTCCATTCCATTCCATTCCATTCCATTCCTTTCCATTCCAATCCATTCCATTCTACTCGGGTTGATTCCATTCCATTCCAATCGATTCCATTCCATTCCATTCCATTCCATTCCATTCAGTTTCATTCCATTCCATTCCATTCCATTCCTTTCCATTCCATTCCATTCCATTCCATTCCATTCTATTCCATTACATTCTATTACATTGAATTCCATTCCATTCCATTCCATTCCATTCCTTTCCATTCCATTTAGTTCTACTCGGGTTGATTCCATTCCATTCCATTCCATTCCATTCCATTCCATTCCATTCCATTGCATTCCATTCCATTCCATTCCATTACTTTCCATTCCATTCCATTCCAATCCATTCCATTCTACTCGGGTTGACTCCATTCCATTCCATTCCATTCCATTCCATTCCATTCCATTATATTCCATTCTATTCCATTCGATTCCGTTCGATTCCTTTCCATTCCATTCCATTCCATTCCATTCCATTCCATTCCATTCCATTCCATTCCATTCGATTCCATTCCATTCCATTCCATTCCATTCCATTCCATTCCATTCCAATCCATTCCATTCTACTCGGGTTGATTCCATTCCATTCCATTCCATTCCATTCCATTCCATTCCATTCCATTCCATTCCATTCCATTCCATTCCATTCCATTCCATTCCATTCCTTTCCATTCCATTCCATTCCATTCCATTCCGTTCTACTCGGGTTGATTCCACTCCATTCCATTCCATTCCATTCCATTCCATTCCATTCCATTCCATTCCATTCCATTCCATTCCTTTCCATTCCAACGCATTCCGTTCTACTCGGGTTGATTCCATTCCATTCCATTCCATTCCATTCCATTCCATTCCAATCCATTCCATTCTACTCGGGTTGATTCCATTCCATTCCATTCCATTCCAATCCATTCCATTCCATTCCATTCCATTCCATTCCATTCCATTCCATTCCATTCCATTCCATTCCATTCCTTTCTATTCCATTCCATTCCATTCCATTCCATTCCATTCCATTCCATTCCATTCCATTCCATTCCGTTCTACTCGGGTTGATTCCACTCCATTCCATTCCATTCCATTCCATTCCATTCCATTCCATTCCATTCCATTCCTTTCCATTCCAACCCATTCCTTTCTACTCGGGTTGATTCCATTCCATTCCATTCCATTCCATTCCATTCCATTCCATTCCATTCCATTCCATTCCATTCCATTCCATTTCATTCCAAACCGTTCCATTCTACTCGGATTCATCATTCCGTTCCATTCCATTCCATTCCATTCCACTCGGGTTCATTCCATTCCATTCCATTCCATTCCATTCCATTCCATTCCATTCCATTCCGTGCTACTCAGGTTGATTTCCATTCCATTCCATTCCATTCCATTCCATTCCATTCCATTCCATTCCATTCCATTCCATTCCATTGCATTCCATTCGATTCCATTCGATTCCATTCCATTCGATTCTATTCGATATCATTCGATTCCATTCCATCCCATTCCATTCCATTCCGTTCTACTCGGGTTGATTCCATTCCATTCCGTTTCATTCCATTCCATTCCATTCCATTCCATTCCATTCCGTTCTAATCGGTTTGATTCCACTCCATTCAATTCCATTCCATTCCATTCCATTCCATTCCATTCCATTCCATTCCATTCCTTTCCATTCTAACCCATTCCGTTCTACTCGGGTTGATTCCATTCCATTCCATTCCATTCCATTCCATTCCATTCCTTTCCATTCCATTCCATTCGATTCCATTCCATTCCATTCCATTCCATTCCATTTCATTCCAAACCATTCCATTCTACTCGGGTTCATCATTCCATTCCATTCCATTCCATTCCATTCCCCTCGGGTTCTTTCCATTCCATTCCATTCCATTCCATTCCATTCCATTCCATTCCATTCTACTCAGGTTGATTTCCATTCCATTCCATTCCATTCCATTCCATTCCATTCCATTCCATTCCATTCCATTCCACTCCATTCCATTCCGTTCTATTCGGGTTGATTCTATTCCATTCCATTCCATTCCATTCCATTCCATTCCATTCCATTCCATTCTATTCCATTCCGTTCTACTCGGCTTGAATCCATTGAGTTCCGTTCCGTTCCGTTCCGTCCCGACACGTCCCGTCCCGTCCGGTCCCGTCCCGTCCCATCCCGTCCCGTCCCGTCCCGTGCCGTTGTACTCGGGTTGATTCCATTCCACTCCGTTCCGTTCATTTCCGTTCCGTTCCATTCAGTTCCACGCGGGTTGATTCAATTCCATTCTATTCTATTCCATTCCATTCCATTCCATTCCATTCCGTTCCATTCCATTCCACTCCATTCCATTCGATTCCATTCGATTCCATTCCATTCCATTCCATTCCATTCCATTCCAATCCGTTCCATTCTACTCGGGTTGATTCCATTCCATTCCATTCCATTCCATTCCATTCCATTCCATTCCATTCCATTCCATTCCATTGCATTCCATTCGATTCCATTCGATTCCATTCCATTCGATTCCATTCGATATCATTCGATTCCATTCCATCCCATTCCATTCCATTCCATTCCATTCCGTTCTACTCGGGTTGATTCCATTCCATTCCGTTTCATTCCATTCCATTCCATTCCATTCCATTCCATTCCATTCCGTTCTAATCGGTTTGATTCCACTCCATTCAATTCCATTCCATTCCATTCCATTCCATTCCATTCCATTCCATTCCATTCCTTTCCATTCCAACCCATTCCGTTCTACTCGGGTTGATTGCATTCCATTCCATTCCATTCCATTCCATTCCATTCCTTTCCATTCCATTCCATTCGATTCCATTCCATTCCATTCCATTCCATTTCATTCCAAACCATTCCATTCTACTCGGGTTCATCATTCCATTCCATTCCATTCCATTCCATTCCACTCGGGTTCTTTCCATTCCATTCCATTCCATTCCATTCCATTCCATTCCATTCCATTCCATTCCATTCTACTCAGGTTGATTTCCATTCCATTCCATTCCATTCCATTCCATTCCATTCCATTCCATTCCATTCCATTCCACTCCATTCCATTCCGTTCTATTCGGGTTGATTCTATTCCATTCCATTCCATTCCATTCCATTCCATTCCATTCCATTCCATTCCATTCCATTCCATTCCATTCTATTCCATTCCGTTCTACTCGGCTTGAATCCATTGAGTTCCGTTCCGTTCCGTTCCGTCCCGACACGTCCCGTCCCGTCCCGTCCCGTCCCGTCCCATCCCGTCCCGTCCCGTCCCGTGCCGTTGTACTCGGGTTGATTCCATTCCACTACGTTCCGTTCATTTCCGTTCCGTTCCATTCAGTTCCACGCGGGTTGATTCAATTCCATTCTATTCTATTCTATTCCTTTCCATTCCATTCCATTCTACTCGGGTTGATTTCAAGCCGTTCCATTCCGTTCCATTCCGTCCCATCCCGACCCGTCCCATCCCGTCCCGTCTCGTCCCATCCCATTCCGTTCCACATGGGTTGATTCAATTCCTTTCGGTTACATTGAATTCCATTCCATTCCTTTCTACTCGGATTGATTCCATTCCATTCCATTCCATTCCATTCCATTCCATTCCATTCCATTCCATTCCATTCAGTTTCATTCCATTCCATTCCATTCCATTCCATTCCTTTCCATTCCATTCCATTCCATTCCATTCCATTCTATTCCATTACATTCTACTACATTGAATTCCATTCCATTCCATTCCATTCCATTCCATTCCATTCCATTCCATTCCTTTCCATTCCATTTAGTTCTACTCGGGTTGATTCCATTCCATTCCATTCCATTCCATTCCATTCCATTCCATTCCATTCCATTCCATTCCATTGCATTCCATTCCATTCCATTCCATTCCATTGCATTCCATTCCATTCCATTCCATTACTTTCCATTCCATTCCATTCCAATCAATTCCATTCTACTCGGGTTGACTCCATTCCATTCCATTCCATTCCATTCCATTCCATTCCATTCCATTCCATTATATTCCATTCTATTCCATTCGATTCCGTTCAATTCCATTCCATTCCATTCTATTCCATTCCATTCCATTCCATTCCATTCCATTCCATTCCATTCCATTCTATTCCATTCCGTTCTACTCGGCTTGAATCCATTGAGTTCCGTTCCGTTCCGTTCCGTCCCGACACGTCCCGTCCCATCCGGTCCCGTCCCGTCCCATCCCGTCCCGTCCCGTCCCGTGCCGTTGTACTCGGGTTGATTCCATTCCACTCCGTTCCGTTCATTTCCGTTCCGTTCCATTCAGTTCCACGCGGGTTGATTCAATTCCATTCTATTCTATTCCATTCCATTCCATTCCATTCCATTCCGTTCCATTCCATTCCACTCCATTCCATTCGATTCCATTCGATTCCATTCCATTCCATTCCATTCCATTCCATTCCAATCCGTTCCATTCTACTCGGGTTGATTCCATTCCATTCCATTCCATTCCATTCCATTCCATTCCATTCCATTCCATTCCATTCCATTGCATTCCATTCGATTCCATTCGATTCCATTCCATTCGATTCCATTCGATATCATTCGATTCCATTCCATCCCATTCCATTCCATTCCATTCCATTCCGTTCTACTCGGGTTGATTCCATTCCATTCCGTTTCATTCCATTCCATTCCATTCCATTCCATTCCATTCCATTCCGTTCTAATCGGTTTGATTCCACTCCATTCAATTCCATTCCATTCCATTCCATTCCATTCCATTCCATTCCATTCCATTCCTTTCCATTCCAACCCATTCCGTTCTACTCGGGTTGATTGCATTCCATTCCATTCCATTCCATTCCATTCCATTCCTTTCCATTCCATTCCATTCGATTCCATTCCATTCCATTCCATTCCATTTCATTCCAAACCATTCCATTCTACTCGGGTTCATCATTCCATTCCATTCCATTCCATTCCATTCCACTCGGGTTCTTTCCATTCCATTCCATTCCATTCCATTCCATTCCATTCCATTCCATTCCATTCCATTCTACTCAGTTTGATTTCCATTCCATTCCATTCCATTCCATTCCATTCCATTCCATTCCATTCCATTCCATTCCACTCCATTCCATTCCGTTCTATTCGGGTTGATTCTATTCCATTCCATTCCATTCCATTCCATTCCATTCCATTCCATTCCATTCCATTCCATTCCATTCCATTCCATTCCATTCCATTCCATTCTATTCCATTCCGTTCTACTCGGCTTGAATCCATTGAGTTCCGTTCCGTTCCGTTCCGTCCCGACACGTCCCGTCCCGTCCCGTCCCGTCCCGTCCCATCCCGTCCCGTCCCGTCCCGTGCCGTTGTACTCGGGTTGATTCCATTCCACTACGTTCCGTTCATTTCCGTTCCGTTCCATTCAGTTCCACGCGGGTTGATTCAATTCCATTCTATTCTATTCTATTCCTTTCCATTCCATTCCATTCTACTCGGGTTGATTTCAAGCCGTTCCATTCCGTTCCATTCCGTCCCATCCCGACCCGTCCCATCCCGTCCCGTCTCGTCCCATCCCATTCCGTTCCACATGGGTTGATTCAATTCCTTTCGGTTACATTGAATTCCATTCCATTCCTTTCTACTCGGATTGATTCCATTCCATTCCATTCCATTCCATTCCATTCCATTCCATTCCGTTCCATTCCATTCAGTTTCATTCCATTCCATTCCATTCCATTCCATTCCTTTCCATTCCATTCCATTCCATTCCATTCCATTCTATTCCATTACATTCTACTACATTGAATTCCATTCCATTCCATTCCATTCCATTCCATTCCATTCCATTCCTTTCCATTCCATTTAGTTCTACTCGGGTTGATTCCATTCCATTCCATTCCATTCCATTCCATTCCATTCCATTCCATTCCATTCCATTCCATTGCATTCCATTCCATTCCATTCCATTCCATTGCATTCCATTCCATTCCATTCCATTACTTTCCATTCCATTCCATTCCAATCAATTCCATTCTACTCGGGTTGACTCCATTCCATTCCATTCCATTCCATTCCATTCCATTCCATTCCATTCCATTATATTCCATTCTATTCCATTCGATTCCGTTCAATTCCATTCCATTCCATTCCATTCCATTCCATTCCATTCCATTCCATTCCATTCGATTCCATTCCATTCCATTCCATTCCATTCCATTCCATTCCATTCCATTCCATTCCATTCCATTCCATTCTACTCGGGTTGATTCCATTCCATTCCATTCCATTCCATTCCATTCCATTCCATTCCATTCCATTTCATTCCATTCCATTCCATTCCTTTCTATTCCATTCCATTCCATTCCATTCCATTCCATTCCATTCCATTCCATTCCATTCCATTCCGTTCTACTCGGGTTGATTCCACTCCATTCCATTCCATTCCATTCCATTCCATTCCATTCCATTCCATTCCATTCCTTTCCATTCCAACCCATTCCGTTCTACTCGGGTTGATTCCATTCCTTTCCATTCCATTCCATTCCATTCCATTCCATTCCATTCCATTCCATTCCATTCCATTCCACTCCATTCCATTCCATTTCATTCCAAACCGTTCCATTCTACTCGGGTTCATCATTCCATTCCATTCCATTCCACTCGGGTTCATTCCATTCCATTCCATTCCATTCCATTCCATTCCATTCCATTCCATTCCGTTCTACTCAGGTTGATTTCCATTACATTCCATTCCTTTCCATTCCATTCCATTCCATTCCATTCCATTCCATTCCATTCCATTCCATTCTATTCCTTTCCGTTCTACTCGGCTTGAATCCATTGAGTTCCGTTCCGTTCCGTTCCGTCCCAACACGTCCCGTCCCGTCCCGTCCCGTCCCGTCCCTTCCCGTCCCGTCCCGTGCCGTTGTACTCGGGTTGATTCCGTTCCACTCCGTTCCGTTCCTTTCCGTTCCGTTCCATTCAGTTCCACGCGGTTTGATTCAATTCCATTCTATTCTATTCCATTCCATTCCATTCCATTCCATTCCATTCCATTCCATTCCATTTTACTCGGGTTAATTCCATGCCGTTCCATTGCGTTCCATTCTGTCCCATCCCGACGCGTCCCGTCCCGTCCCGTCCCGTCCCATTCCGTTCCGTTCTGATCGGGTTGATTCCGTTCCATTCCGTTCCGTTCCTTTCCGTTCCATTCCATTCCTTTACACGCGGGTTGATTCAATTCCATTCTATTACATTGAATTCCATTCCATTCCATTCCATTCCATTCTATTCGGATTGATTGCATTCCATTCCATTCCATTCCAGTCCATTCCAATCCATTCCATTCTACTCGGGTTGATTCCATTCCATTCCATTCCATTCCATTCCATTCCATTCCATTCCATTGCGTTCCATTCGATTCGATTCGATTCCATTCCATTCCATTCCATTCCAATCCATTCCATTCTACTTGGGTTGATTCCATTTCATTCCATTCCATTCGATTCCATTCCATTCCATTCCATTCCATTCCATTCCATTCCATTCCATTCCATTCCATTCTGTACTACTCGGGTTGATTCCACTCCATTCCATTCCATTCCATTCCATTCTATTCCATTCCATTCCATTCGATTCCATTCTATTCCATTCGATTCCATTCCATTCCATTTCATTTTATTCCATTCCATTCCATTCCATTCTATTCCATTGAATTCCATTCCATTCCATTCCATTCCATTCAATTCCATTCCATTCCATTCCTTTGCATTCCAATCTATTCCATTCTACTCGGGTTGATTCCATTCCATTCCATTCCATTCCATTCCAATCGATTCGATTCCATTCCATTCCATTCCTTTCTACTCGGGTTGATTCCATTCTATTCCATTCCATTCCGTTCGATTCCATTCGATTCCATTCGATTCCATTCCATTCCATTCCATTCCCTTCCATTCCATTCTATTCCATTGAATTCCATTCCATTCCATTGCATTCCATTCCATTCCATTCCATTCCATTCCGTTTTACTCTGATTGACTCCATTCCATTCCATTCCATTCCATTCCATTCCATTCCATTCCATTCGATTCCATTCCATTCCATTCCATTCCATGCCATTCCATTCCAATACATTCCATTCTACTCTGGTTGATTCCATTCCATTCCATTCCATTCCATTCCATTCGTCTCCATTCGATTCCATTCGATTCCATTCCATTCTATTCCATTGAATTCCATTGAATTCCATTCCATTCCATTCCATTCCATTCCATTCCATTCCATTCCATTCCTTTCCGTTCTACTCGGGTTGATTCCATTCCATTCCATTCCATTCCATTCCATTCCATTCCATTCCATTCCATTCCACTCCATTCCATTCGATTCCATTCGATTCCATTCCATTCCATTCCATTCCATTCCAATCCATTCCATTCTACTCGGGTTGATTCCATTCCATTCCATTCCACTCCATTCCATTCCATTCCATTCCATTGCATTGCATTCCATTCGATTCCATTCGACTCCATTCCATTCGATTCCATTCGAGATCATTCGATTCCATTCCATCCCATTCCATTCCATTCCATTCCATTCCGTTCTACTCGGGTTGATTCCATTCCATTCCATTTCATTCCATTCCATTCCATTCCATTCCATTCCATTCCATTCCATTCCATTCCGTTCTACTCGGGTTGATTCCACTCCATTCCATTCCATTCCATTCCATTCCATTCCATTCCATTCCATTCCATTCCATTCCATTCCATTCCATTCCAATCCATTCCATTCTACTCGGGTTGATTCCATTCCATTCCATTCCATTCCATTCCATTCCATTCCATTCCATTCCATTCCATTCCACTCGATTCCATTCCATTCTTTCCATTCCATTCCAATCCATTCCATTCTACTCCGGTGGATTCCATTCCATTCCATTCCATTCCATTCCATTCCATTCCATTCCATTCGATTCCATTCCATTCCATTCCATTCCATTCCATTCCATTCCATTCCATTCCATTCCGTTCTAGTCAGGTTGATTCCATTCTATTCCATTCCATTACATTACATTCCATTCCATTCCATTCCATTCCATTCCATTTCATTCCATTCTATTCCACTCCATTCTACTCCATTGAATTCCATTCCATTCCATTCTATTCCATTCCATTCCATTCCTTTCCATTCCATTTAGTTCTACTCGGGTTGATTCCATTCCATTCCATTCCATTCCATTCCATTCCATTCTATTCCATTCCATTCCATTCCATTCCATTGCATTCCATTCCATTCCATTCGATTCCATTCCATTCCATTCCATTCCATTCCATTCCATTCCATTCCCTTCTATTCCATTCCATTCCATTCCATTCCGTTCCACTCGGGTTGATTCCATTCTATTCCATTCCATTCCATTCGATTCCATTCGATATCATTCGATTCCATTCCATCCCATTCCATTCCATTCCATTCCATTCCGTTCTTCTTTTGTTGATTCCATTCCATTCCATTTCATTCCATTCCATTCCATTCCACTCGATTCCATTCCATTCTTTCCATTCCATTCCAATCCATTCCATTCTACTCGGGTGGATTACATTCCATTCCATTCCATTCCATTCCATTGCATTCCATTCCATTCCATTCCATTCCATTCCATTCCATTCTATTCCACTCCATTCTACTCCATTGAATTCCATTCCATTCCATATTATTCCATTCCATTCCATTCCTTTCCATTCCATTTAGTTCTACTCGGGTTGATTCCATTCCATTCCATTCCATTCCATTCCATTCCATTCCATTCCATTCCATTCCATTCCATTCCATTCCATTCCATTCCATTCCATTCCATTCCATTCCATTCCGTTCCACTCGGGTTGATTCCATTCTATTCCATTCCATTCCATTCGATTCCATTCGATATCATTCGATTCCATTCCATCCCATTCCATTCCATTCCATTCCATTCCGTTCTTCTTGGGTTGAGTCCATTCCATTCCATTTCATTCCATTCCATTCCATTCCATTTCTTTCGATTCCATTCGATTCCATTCCATTCCATTCCAATCCATTGCATTCTACTCAGGTTGATTCCATTCCATTCCATTCCATTCCATTCCATTCCATTCCATTCCATTCCATTCTATTCCATTCCATTCTACTCCATTGAATTCCATTCCATTCCATTCCATTCCATTCCATTCCTTTCCAATCCATTTAGTTCTACTCGGGTTGATTCCATTCCATTCCATTCCATTCCATTCCATTCCATTCCATTCCATTCCATTCCATTCCATTCCATTCCATTACTTTCCATTCCATTCCATTCCATTCCATTCTATTCTACTCGGGTTGACTCCATTCCATTCCATTCCACTCCATTCCATTCCGTTATATTCCATTCTATTCCATTCGATTCCGTTCGATTCCATTCCATTCCATTCCATTCCATTCGATTCCATTCCATTCCATTCGATTCCCTTCCATTCCATTCCATTCCATTCCATTCCATTCCATTCCATTCCATTCCATTCCGTTCTAGTCGGGTTGATTCCATTCTATTCCATTCCATTCCATTCCATTGCATTCCATTCCATTCCATTCTATTCCACTGCATTCTACTCCATTGAATTCCATTCCATTCCATATTATTCCATTCCATTCCATTCCTTTCCATTCCATTTAGTTCTACTCGGGTTGATTCCATTCCATTCCATTCCATTCCATTCCATTCCATTCCATTCCATTCCATTCCATTCCATTCCATTCCATTCCATTCCGTTCCACTCGGGTTGATTCCATTCTATTCCATTCCATTCCATTCGATTCCATTCGATATCATTCGATTCCATTCCATCCCATTCCATTCCATTCCATTCCATTCCGTTCTTCTTGGGTTGAGTCCATTCCATTCCATTTCATTCCATTCCATTCCATTCCATTTCTTTCGATTCCATTCGATTCCATTCCATTCCATTCCATTCCAATCCATTGCATTCTACTCAGGTTGATTCCATTCCATTCCATTCCATTCCATTCCATTCCATTCCATTCCATTCCATTCCATTCCATTCCATTCCATTCGATTCCACTCGATTCCATTCCATTCCTTTCCATTCCATTCCAATCCACTCCATTCTATTCGGGTGGATTCCATTCCATTCCATTCCATTCCATTCCATTCCATTCCATTCCATTCCATTCCATTCCGTTCTAGTCGGGTTGATTCCGTTCCATTCCATTGCATTCCATTCCATTCCATTCCATTCCATTCCATTCCATTCCATTCCATTCCATTCCATTCCATTCTATTCCATTCCATTCTACTCCATTGAATTCCATTCCATTCCATTCCATTCCATTCCATTCCATTCCTTTCCAATCCATTTAGTTCTACTCGGGTTGATTCCATTCCATTCCATTCCATTCCATTCCATTCCATTCCATTCCATTCCATTCCATTACTTTCCATTCCATTCCATTCCATTCCATTCTATTCTACTCGGGTTGACTCCATTCCATTCCATTCCACTCCATTCCAATCCGTTATATTCCATTCTATTCCATTCGATTCCGTTCGATTCCATTCCATTCCATTCCATTCCATTCGATTCCATTCCATTCCATTCGATTCCCTTCCATTCCATTCCATTCCATTCCATTCCATTCCAATCCATTCCATTCTACTCGGGTTGATTCCATTCCATTCCATTCCATTCCAATCCATTCCATTCCATTCCATTCCATTCCATTCCATTCCATTCCATTCAATTCCATTCCATTCCATTCCATTCCTTTCTATTCCATTCCATTCCATTCCATTCCATTCCATTCCATTCCATTCCATTCCATTCCATTCCATTCCATTCCGTTCTACTCGGGTTGATTCCACTCCATTCCATTCCCTTCCATTCCATTGCATTCCATTCCATTCCATTCCATTCCATTCCATTCCATTCCTTTCCATTCCAACCCATTCCTTTCTACTCGGGTTGATTCCATTCCATTCCATTCCATTCCATTCCATTCCATTCCATTCCATTCCATTCCATTCCATTCCATTCCATTCCATTCCATTCCATTCCATTCCATTCCATTCCATTCCATTCCATTTCATTCCAAACCGTTCCATTCTACTCGGATTCATCATTCCATTCCATTCCATTCCATTCCATTCCACTCGGGTTCATTCCATTCCATTCCATTCCATTCCATTCCATTCCATTCCATTCCGTTCTACTCAGGTTGATTTCCATTCCATTCCATTCCATTCCATTCCATTCCATTCCATTCCATTCCATTCCATTCCATTCCATTCCATTCTATTCCATTCCGTTCTACTCGGCTTGAATCCATTGAGTTCCGTTCCGTTCCGTTTCGTCCCGAAACGTCCCGTCCCGTCCCGTCCCGTCCCGTCCCGTCCCGTCTCGTCCCGTCCCGTCCCGTCCCGTCCCGTCCCGTGCCGTTGTACTCGGGTTGATTCCATTCCACTCCGTTCCGTTCCTTTCCGTTCCCTTCCATTCAGTTCCACGCGGGTTGATTCAATTCCATTCTATTCTATTCCATTCCATTCCATTCCATTCCATTCCATTCCATTCCATTTTACTCGGGTTGATTCCATGCCGTGCCATTCCGTTCCATTCCGTTCCGTTCTGATCGGGTTGATTCCGTTCCATTCCGTTCCGTTCCTTTCCATTCCATTCCATTCCGTTACACGCAGGTTGATTCAATTCCATTCTATTACATTGAATTCTATTCCATTCCATTCCATTCCATTCTACTCGGATTGATTGCATTCCATTCCATTCCATTCCAGTCCATTCCAATCCATTCCATTCTACTCGGGTTGATTCCATTCCATTCCATTCCATTCCATTCCATTCCATTCCATTCCATTGCGTTCCATTCGAATCGATTCCATTCCATTCCATTCCATTCCATTCCAATCCATTCCATTCTACTTGGGTTCATTCCATTCCATTCCATTCCATTCCATTCTATTCCATTCGATTCGATTCCATTCCATTCCATTCCATTCCATTCCATTCCATTCCATTCCATTCCATTCCATTCCATTCCATTCCATTCCATTCCATTCCATTCCGTTCCACTCGGGTTGATTCCATTCTATTCCATTCCATTCCATTCGATTCCATTCGATATCATTCGATTCTATTCCATCCCATTCCATTCCATTCCATTCCATTCCGTTCTTCTTGGGTTGAGTCCATTCCATTCCATTTCATTCCATTCCATTCCATTCCATTTCTTTCGATTCCATTCGATTCCATTCCATTCCATTCCATTCCAATCCATTGCATTCTACTCAGGTTGATTCCATTCCATTCCATTCCATTCCATTCCATTCCATTCCATTCCATTCCATTCTATTCCATTCCATTCTACTCCATTGAATTCCATTCCATTCCATTCCATTCCATTCCATTCCTTTCCAATCCATTTAGTTCTACTCGGGTTGATTCCATTCCATTCCATTCCATTCCATTCCATTCCATTCCATTCCATTCCATTCCATTCCATTCCATTCCATTACTTTCCATTCCATTCCATTCCATTCCATTCTATTCTACTCGGGTTGACTCCATTCCATTCCATTCCACTCCATTCCATTCCGTTATATTCCATTCTATTCCATTCGATTCCGTTCGATTCCATTCCATTCCATTCCATTCCATTCGATTCCATTCCATTCCATTCGATTCCCTTCCATTCCATTCCATTCCATTCCATTCCATTCCATTCCATTCCTTTCCATTCCGTTCTAGTCGGGTTGATTCCATTCTATTCCATTCCATTCCATTCCATTGCATTCCATTCCATTCCATTCTATTCCACTGCATTCTACTCCATTGAATTCCATTCCATTCCATATTATTCCATTCCATTCCATTCCTTTCCATTCCATTTAGTTCTACTCGGGTTGATTCCATTCCATTCCATTCCATTCCATTCCATTCCATTCCATTCCATTCCATTCCATTCCATTCCATTCCATTCCATTCCATTCCATTCCGTTCCACTCGGGTTGATTCCATTCTATTCCATTCCATTCCATTCGATTCCATTCGATATCATTCGATTCCATTCCATCCCATTCCATTCCATTCCATTCCATTCCGTTCTTCTTGGGTTGAGTCCATTCCATTCCATTTCATTCCATTCCATTCCATTCCATTTCTTTCGATTCCATTCGATTCCATTCCATTCCATTCCATTCCAATCCATTGCATTCTACTCAGGTTGATTCCATTCCATTCCATTCCATTCCATTCCATTCCATTCCATTCCATTCCATTCCATTCCATTCCATTCCATTCCATTCGATTCCACTCGATTCCATTCCATTCCTTTCCATTCCATTCCAATCCACTCCATTCTATTCGGGTGGATTCCATTCCATTCCATTCCATTCCATTCCATTCCATTCCATTCCATTCCATTCCATTCCATTCCATTCCGTTCTAGTCGGGTTGATTCCGTTCCATTCCATTGCATTCAATTCCATTCCATTCCATTCCATTCCATTCCATTCCATTCCATTCCATTCCATTCCATTCCATTCTATTCCATTCCATTCTACTCCATTGAATTCCATTCCATTCCATTCCATTCCATTCCTTTCCAATCCATTTAGTTCTACTCGGGTTGATTCCATTCCATTCCATTCCATTCCATTCCATTCCATTCCATTCCATTCCATTCCATTACTTTCCATTCCATTCCATTCCATTCCATTCTATTCTACTCGGGTTGACTCCATTCCATTCCATTCCACTCCATTCCAATCCGTTATATTCCATTCTATTCCATTCGATTCCGTTCGATTCCATTCCATTCCATTCCATTCCATTCGATTCCATTCCATTCCATTCGATTCCCTTCCATTCCATTCCATTCCATTCCATTCCATTCCAATCCATTCCATTCTACTCGGGTTGATTCCATTCCATTCCATTCCATTCCAATCCATTCCATTCCATTCCATTCCATTCCATTCCATTCCATTCCATTCAATTCCATTCCATTCCATTCCATTCCTTTCTATTCCATTCCATTCCATTCCATTCCATTCCATTCCATTCCATTCCATTCCATTCCATTCCATTCCATTCCGTTCTACTCGGGTTGATTCCACTCCATTCCATTCCCTTCCATTCCATTGCATTCCATTCCATTCCATTCCATTCCATTCCATTCCATTCCTTTCCATTCCAACCCATTCCTTTCTACTCGGGTTGATTCCATTCCATTCCATTCCATTCCATTCCATTCCATTCCATTCCATTCCATTCCATTCCATTCCATTCCATTCCATTCCATTCCATTCCATTCCATTCCATTCCATTCCACTCCATTCCATTCGATTCCATTTGATTCCATTCCATTCCATTCCATTCCAATCCATTCCATTCCATTCCATTCCATTCCATTCCATTCCATTCCATTCAATTCCATTCCATTCCATTCCATTCCTTTCTATTCCATTCCATTCCATTCCATTCCATTCCATTCCATTCCATTCCATTCCATTCCATTCCATTCCATTCCGTTCTACTCGGGTTGATTCCACTCCATTCCATTCCCTTCCATTCCATTGCATTCCATTCCATTCCATTCCATTCCATTCCATTCCATTCCTTTCCATTCCAACCCATTCCTTTCTACTCGGGTTGATTCCATTCCATTCCATTCCATTCCATTCCATTCCATTCCATTCCATTCCATTCCATTCCATTCCATTCCATTCCATTCCATTCCATTCCATTCCATTTCATTCCAAACCGTTCCATTCTACTCGGATTCATCATTCCATTCCATTCCATTCCATTCCATTCCACTCGGGTTCATTCCATTCCATTCCATTCCATTCCATTCCATTCCATTCCATTCCGTTCTACTCAGGTTGATTTCCATTCCATTCAATTCCATTCCATTCCATTCCATTCCATTCCATTCCATTCCATTCCATTCCATTCTATTCCATTCCATTCTACTCGGCTTGAACCCATTGAGTTCCGTTCCGTTCCGTTTCGTCCCGAAACGTCCCGTCCCGTCCCGTCCCGTCCCGTCCCGTCCCGTCTCGTCCCGTCCCGTCCCGTCCCGTCCCGTCCCGTGCCGTTGTACTCGGGTTGATTCCATTCCACTCCGTTCCGTTCCTTTCCGTTCCCTTCCATTCAGTTCCACGCGGGTTGATTCAATTCCATTCTATTCTATTCCATTCCATTCCATTCCATTCCATTCCATTCCATTCCATTTTACTCGGGTTGATTCCATGCCGTGCCATTCCGTTCCATTCCGTTCCGTTCTGATCAGGTTGATTCCGTTCCATTCCGTTCCGTTCCTTTCCATTCCATTCCATTCCGTTACACGCAGGTTGATTCAATTCCATTCTATTACATTGAATTCTATTCCATTCCATTCCATTCCATTCTACTCGGATTGATTGCATTCCATTCCATTCCATTCCAGTCCATTCCAATCCATTCCATTCTACTCGGGTTGATTCCATTCCATTCCATTCCATTCCATTCCATTCCATTCCATTCCATTGCGTTCCATTCGAATCGATTCCATTCCATTCCATTCCATTCCATTCCAATCCATTCCATTCTACTTGGGTTCATTCCATTCCATTCCATTCCATTCCATTCTATTCCATTCGATTCGATTCCATTCCATTCCATTCCATTCCATTCTGTTCTACTCGGGTTGATTCCACTCCATTCCATTCCATTCCATTCCATTCTATTCCATTCCATTCCATTCGATTCCATTCTATTCCATTCGATTCCATTCCATTCCATTTCATTTTATTCCATTCCATTCCATTCCATTCTATTCCATTGAATTCCATTCCATTCCATTCCATTCCATTCCATTCCATTCCATTCCATTCCATTCGATTCCATTCCATTCCATTCCATTCCATTCCATTCCATTCCATTCCGTTCTAGTCGGGTTGATTCCATTCTATTCCATTCCATTCCATTCCATTGCATTCCATTCCATTCCATTCCATTCCATTCCATTCCATTGCATTCTATTCCACTCCATTCTACTCCATTGAATTCCATTCCATTCCATATTATTCCATTCCATTCCATTCCTTTCCATTCCATTTAGTTCTACTCGGGTTGATTCCATTCCATTCCATTCCATTCCATTCCATTCCATTCCATTCCATTCCATTCCATTCCATTCCATTTCATTCCATTCCATTCCATTCCATTCCGTTCCACTCGGGTTGATTCCATTCTATTCCATTCCATTCCATTCGATTCCATTCGATATCATTCGATTCCATTCCATCGCATTCCATTCCATTCCATTCCATTCCGTTCTTCTTGGGGTGAGTCCATTCCATTCCATTTCATTCCATTCCATTCCATTCCTTTTCTTTCGATTCCATTCGATTCCATTCCATTCCATTCCATTCCAATCCATTGCATTCTACTCAGGTTGATTCCATTCCATTCCATTCCATACCATTCCAATCCATTCCATTCCATTCCATTCGATTCCAGTCGATTCCATTCCATTCCTTTCCATTCCATTCCAATCCATTCCATTCTATTCGGGTGGATTCCATTCCATTCCATTCCATTCCATTCCATTCCATTCCATTCCATTCCATTCCATTCCATTCCATTCCATTCCATTCCATTCCATTCCATTCCATTCCATTCCATTCCGTTCTAGTCGGGTTGATTCCGTTCCATTCCATTGCATTCCATTGCATTCCATTCCATTCCATTCCATTCCATTCCATTCCATTCCATTCCATTCCATTCTATTCCATTCCATTCTACTCCATTGAATTCAATTCAATTCCATTCCATTCCATTCCATTCCATTCCTTTCCAATCCATTTAGTTCTACTCGGGTTGATTCCATTCCATTCCATTCCATTCCATTCCATTCCATTCCATTCCATTCCATTCCATTCCATTCCATTACTTTCCATTCCATTCCATTCCATTCCATTCTATTCTACTCGGGTTGACTCCATTCCATTCCATTCCACTCCATTCCATTCCGTTATATTCCATTCTATTCCATTCGATTCCGTTCGATTCCATTCCATTCCATTCCATTCCATTCGATTCCATTCCATTCCATTCGATTCCCTTCCATTCCATTCCATTCCATTCCATTCCATTCCAATCCATTCCATTCTACTCGGGTTGATTCCATTCCATTCCATTCCATTCCAATCCATTCCATTCCATTCCATTCCATTCCATTCCATTCCATTCCATTCCATTCCATTCCATTCCATTCCTTTCTATTCCATTCCATTCCATTCCATTCCATTCCATTCCATTCCTTTCCATTCCATTCCATTCCGTTCTACTCGGGTTGATTCCACTCCATTCCATTCCCTTCCATTCCATTGCATTCCATTCCATTCCATTCCATTCCTTTCCATTCCAACCCATTCCTTTCTACTCGGGTTGATTCCATTCCATTCCATTCCATTCCATTCCATTCCATTCCATTCCATTCCATTCCATTCCATTCCATTCCATTCGATTCCATTCCATTCCATTCCATTCCATTTCATTCCAAACCGTTCCATTCTACTCGGATTCATCATTCCATTCCATTCCATTCCATTCCATTCCACTCGGGTTCATTCCATTCCATTCCATTCCATTCCATTCCATTCCATTCCATTCCATTCCGTTCTACTCAGGTTGATTTCCATTCCATTCCATTCCATTCCATTCCATTCCATTCCATTACATTCCATTCCATTCTATTCCATTCCGTTCTACTCGGCTTGAATCCATTGAGTTCCGTTCCGTTCCGTTTCGTCCCGACACGTCCCGTCCCGTCCCGACACGTCCCGTCCCGTCCCGTCTCGTCCCGTCCCGTCCCGTCCCGTCCCGTCCCGTCCCGTCCCGTGCCGTTGTACTCGGGTTGATTCCATTCCACTCCGTTCCGTTCCTTTCCGTTCCCTTCCATTCAGTTCCACGCGGGTTGATTCAATTCCATTCTATTCTATTCCATTCCATTCCATTCCATTCCATTCCATTCCATTCCATTTTACTCGGGTTGATTCCATGCCGTGCCATTCCGTTCCATTCCGTTCCGTTCTGATCGGGTTGATTCCGTTCCATTCCGTTCCGTTCCTTTCCATTCCATTCCATTCCGTTACACGCAGGTTGATTCAATTCCATTCTATTACATTGAATTCTATTCCATTCCATTCCATTCCATTCTACTCGGATTGATTGCATTCCATTCCGTTCCATTCCAGTCCATTCCAATCCATTCCATTCTACTCGGGTTGATTCCATTCCATTCCATTCCATTCCATTCCATTCCATTCCATTCCATTCCATTGCGTTCCATTCGAATCGATTCCATTCCATTCTATTCCATTCCATTCCAATCCATTCCATTCTACTTGGGTTCATTCCATTCCATTCCATTCCATTCCATTCTATTCCATTCGATTCCATTCCATTCCATTCCATTCCATTCCATTCCATTCTGTTCTACTCGGGTTGATTCCACTCCATTCCATTCCATTCCATTCCATTCTATTCCATTCCATTCCATTCGATTCCATTCTATTCCATTCGATTCCATTCCATTCCATTTCATTTTATTCCATTCCGTTCCATTCCATTATATTCCATTGAATTCCATTCCATTCCATTCCATTCCATTCCATTCCATTCCATTCCATTCCATTCCGTTCTACTCGGGTTGATTCCACTCCATTCCATTCCATTCCATTCCATTCCATTCCATTCCATTCCATTCCATTCCACTCGGGTTGAGCATTCCATTCGATTCCATTCCATTCCATTCCATTCCATTCCATTCCATTCCACTCGGGCTCATTCCATTCCATTCCATTCCATTCCATTCCATTCCATTCCATTCCATTCCATTCCATTCCATTCCGTTCTACTCGGGTTGATTTCCATTCCATTCCATTCCATTCCATTCCACTCCATTCCATTCCATTCCATTCCATTCCATTCCATTCCATTCCATTCCATTCCATTCCATTCCTTTCCATTTATTCCATTCCGTTCTACTCGGGTTGATCCCATTGAGTTTGGTTCCGTTCCGTTCCGTCCCGTCCCGTCCCATCCCGTCCCGTTCCATTTTACTCGGGTTGATTCCTTTGCATTCCGTTCCGCTCGTTTCCATTCCGTTCCATTCCGTTCCACGCGGGTTGGTTCAGTTCCATTCTATTCTATTCTATTCCTTTCCATTCCATTCCATTCTACTCGGGTTGATTCCATGCCGTTCCATTCCGTTCCATTCCGTCCCATTCCGACCCGTCCCATCCCGTCCCTTCCCGTCCCATCCCGTTCCGTTCCACATGGGTTGATTCAATTCCTTTCGGTTACATTGAATTCCATTCCATTCCATTCTACTCGGATTGATTCCATTCCATTCCATTCCATTCCATTCCATTCCATTCCATTCCATTCCAATCCATTCCATTCTACTCGGGTTGATTCCATTCCATTCCATTCCATTCCATTCCATTCCATTCCATTCCATTCCATTCAGTTTCATTCCATTCGATTCCATTCCATTCCATTCCATTCCATTCCATTCCATTCGATTCCATTCCATTCCATTCCATTCCATTCCGTTCTAGTCGGGTTGATTCCATTCTATTCCATTCCATTCCATTCCATTCCATTCCATTCCATTCTATTCCATTCCATTCTACTCCATTGAATTCCATTCCATTCCATTCTATTCCATTCCATTCCATTCCTTTCCATTCCATTTAGTTCTACTCTGGTTGATTCCATTCCATTCCATTCAATTCCATTCCATTCCATTCCATTCCATTCCATTCCATTCCATTACTTTCCATTCCATTCCATTCCAATCCATTCCATTCTACTCGGGTTGACTCCATTCCATTCCATTCCATTCCATTCCATTCCATTCCATTCCATTCCATTCCATTCTATTATATTCCATTCCATTCCATTCGATTCCGTTCGATTCCATTCCATTCCATTCGATTCCATTCGATTCCATTCGATTCCATTCCATTCCATTCCATTCCATTCCATTCCATTCCATTCCATTCCATTCTACACGGGTTGATTCCATTCCATTCCATTCCATTCCATTCTATACGGGTTGATTCCATTCCATTCCATTCCATTCCATTCCATTCCATTCCATTATATTCCATTCCATTCCATTCGATTCCGTTCGATTCCATTCCATTCCATTCGATTCCATTCGATTCCATTCGATTCCATTCCATTCCATTCCATTCCATTCCATTCCATTCCATTCCATTCTACACGGGTTGATTCCATTCCATTCCATTCCATTCCATTCCATTCCATTCCATTCCATTATATTCCATTCCATTCCATTCGATTCCGTTCGATTCCATTCGATTCCATTCGATTCCATTCGATTCCATTCGATTCCATTCCATTCCATTCCATTCCATTCCATTCCATTCCATTCCATTCCATTCTACACGGGTTGATTCCATTCCATTCCATTCCATTCCATTCTATACGGGTTGATTCCATTCCATTCCATTCCATTCCATTCCATTCCATTCCATTCCATTCCATTCCATTCCATTCCATTCCATTCCTTTCCATTCCGTTCTACTCGGGTTGATTCCACTCCATTCCATTCCATTCCATTCCATTCCATTCCATTCCATTGCGTTCCATTCGAATCGATTCCATTCCATACCATTCCATTCCATTCCAATCCATTCCATTCTACTTGGGTTCATTCCATTCCATTCCATTCCATTCCATTCTATTCCATTCGATTCCATGCCATTCCATTCCATTCCATTCCATTCCATTCCATTCTATTCTACTCGGGTTGATTCCACTCCATTCCATTCCATTCCATTCCATTCTATTCCATTCCATTCCATTCGATTCCATTCTATTCCATTCGATTCCATTCCATTCCATTTCATTTTATTCCATTCCATTCCATTCCATTCTATTCCATTGAATTCCATTCCATTCCATTCCATTCCATTCCATTCCATTCCATTCCATTCCATTCCGTTCTACTCGGGTTGATTCCACTCCATTCCATTCCATTCCATTCCATTCCATTCCATTCCATTCCATTCCACTCGGGTTGAGCATTCCATTCGATTCCATTCCATTCCATTCCATTCCATTCCATTCCATTCCATTCCATTCCACTCGGGCTCATTCCATTCCATTCCATTCCATTCCATTCCATTCCATTCCATTCCATTCCATTCCATTCCATTCCGTTCTACTCGGGTTGATTTCCATTCCATTCCATTCCATTCCTTTCCACTCCATTCCATTCCATTCCATTCCATTCCATTCCATTCAATTCCATTCCATTCCTTTCCATTTATTCCATTCCGTTCTTCTCGGGTTGATTCCATTGAGTTTGGTTCCGTTCCGTTCCGTCCCGTCCCGTCCCGTCCCGTCCCGTTCCGTTTTACTCGGGTTGATTCCTTTGCATTCCGTTCCGCTCGTTTCCATTCCGTTCCATTCCGTTCCACGCGGGTTGGTTCAGTTCCATTCTATTCTATTCTATTCCTTTCCATTCCATTCCATTCTACTCGGGTTGATTCCATGCCGTTCCATTCGGTTCCATTCCGTCCCATTCCGACCCGTCCCATCCCGTCCCTTCCCGTCCCATCCCGTTCCGTTCCACGTGGGTTGATTCAATTCCTTTCGGTTACATTGAATTCCATTCCATTCCATTCTACTCGGATTGATTCCATTCCATTCCATTCCATTCCATTCCATTCCATTCCATTCCATTCCATTCCATTCCGTTTCATTCCATTCCATTCCATTCCATTCCATTCCATTCCATTCCATTCGATTCCATTCCATTCCATTCCATTCCATTCCGTTCTAGTCGGGTTGATTCCATTCTATTCCATTCCATTCCATTCCATTCCATTCCATTCCATTCTATTCCATTCCATTTTACTCCATTGAATTCCATTCCATTCCATTCTATTCCATTCCATTCCATTCCTTTCCATTCCATTTAGTTCTACTCTGGTTGATTCCATTCCATTCCATTCCATTCCATTCCATTCCATTCCATTCCATTCCATTCCATTCCATTCCATTACTTTCCATTCCATTCCATTCCAATCCATTCCATTCTACTCGGGTTGACTCCATTCCATTCCATTCCATTCCATTCCATTCCATTCCATTCCATTATATTCCATTCCATTCCATTCGATTCCGTTCGATTCCATTCCATTCCATTCGATTCCATTCGATTCCATTCGATTCCATTTGATTCCATTCCATTCCATTCCATTCCATTCCATTCCATTCCATTCCAATCCATTTCATTCTACACGGGTTGATTCCATTCCATTCCATTCCATTCCATTCCATTCCATTCCATTCCATTCCATTCCATTCCATTCCTTTTGATTCCATTCCATTCCATTAAATTCCATTCCATTCCATTCCATTCCATTCCATTCCATTCCATTCCATTCCTTTTGATTCCATTCCATTCCATTAAATTCCATTCCATTCCATTCCATTCCATTCCATTCCTTTCCATTCCGCTCTACTCGGGTTGATTCCACTCCATTCCATTCCATTCCATTCCATTCCATTCCATTCCATTCCATTCCATTCTATTCCATTCCATTCCATTCCATTCCATTCCATTCCATTCCATTCCGTTCTAGTCGGGTTGATTCCATTCTATTCCATTCCATTCCATTCCATTCCATTCCATTCCATTCCATTCCATTCCATTCCATTCTATTCCATTCCACTCTACTCCATTGAATTCCATTCCATTCCATTCAATTCCATTCCATTCCATTCCTTTCCATTCCATTTAGTTCTACTCGGGTTGATTCCATTCCATTCCATTCCATTCCATTACTTTCCATTCCATTCCATTCCAATCCATTCCATTCTACTCGGGTTGACTCCATTCCATTCCATTCCATTCCATTATATTGCATTCTATTCCATTCGATTCCGTTTGATTCCATTCCATTCCATTCCATTCCATTCCATTTCATTCCATTCCATTCCATTCCATTCCATTCCATTCGATTCCATTCCATTCCATTCGATTCCATTCCATTCCATTCCATTCCATTCCATTCCATTCCATTCCAATCCATTCCATTCTACTCGGGTTGATTCCATTCCATTCCATTCCATTGCATTCCATTCCATTCCATTCCATTCCATTCCATTCCATTCCATTCCATTCCTTTCTATTCCATTCCATTCCATTCCATTCCATTCCATTCCATTCCATTCCATTCCATTCCATTCCATTCCATTCCATTCTAATCGGTTTGATTCCACTCCATTCCATTCCATTCCATTCCATTCCATTCCATTCCATTCCAATTCTTTCCTTTCCATTCCAACCCATTCCGTTCTACTCGGGTTGATTCCATTCCATTCCATTCCATTCCATTCCATTCCATTCCATTCCATTCCATTCCATTCCATTCGATTCCATTCGATTCCATTCCATTCCATTCCATTCCATTTCATTCCAAACCATTCCATTCTACCCGGGTTCATCATTCCATTCCATTCCATTCCATTCCATTCCACTCGGGTTCTTTCCATTCCATTCCATTCCATTCCATTCCATTCTATTCCATTCCATTCCGTTCTACTCAGGTTGATTTCCATTCCATTCCATTCCATTCCATTCCATTCCATTCCATTCCATTCCGTTCCATTCCGTTCCACTCGGGTTGATTCCATTCTATTCCATTCCATTCCATTCGATTCCATTCGATATCATTCGATTCCATTCCATCCCATTCCATTCCATTCCATTCCATTCCGTTCTACTCGGGTTGATTCCATTCCATTCCATTTCATTGCATTCCATTCCATTCCATTTCTTTCGATTCCATTCGATTCCATTCCATTCCATTCCATTCCAATCCATTCCATTCTACTCAGGTTGATTCCATTCCATTCCATTCCATTCCATTCCATTCCATTCCATTTCATTCCATTCGATTCCACTCGATTCCATTCCATTCCTTTCCATTCCATTCCAATCCATTCCATTCTACTCGGGTGGATTCCATTCCATTCCATTCCATTCCATTCCATTCCATTCCATTCCATTCCATTCCATTCCATTCCATTCCGTTCTAATCGGGTTGATTCCATTCCATTCCATTCCATTCCATTCCATTCCATTCCATTCCATTCCATTCCATTCCATTCCATTCTATTCCATTCCATTCTACTCCTTTGAATTCCATTCCATTCCATTCCATTCCATTCCATTCCATTCCTTTCCATTCCATTTAGTTCTACTCGGGTTGATTCCATTCCTTTCCATTCCATTCCATTCCATTCCATTGCATTCCATTCCATTCCATTCCATTCCATTCCGTTCTACTCTGATTGACTCCATTCCATTCCATTCCATTCCATTCCATTCCATTCGATTCCATTCGATTCCATTCCATTCCATTCCATTCCATTCCATTCCATTCCTTTCCATTTACTCCATTGCGTTCTACTCGGGTTGATTCCATTGAGTTTGGTTCCGTTCCGTTCCGTCCCGTCCCGTCCCGTGCCGTTTTACTCGGGTTGATTCCTTTCCATTCCGTTCCGCTCGTTTCCGTTATGTTCCATTCTGTTCCACGCGGGTTGGTTCAATTCCATTCTATTCTATTCTATTCCTTTTCTTTCCATTCCATTCCATTCCATTCCATTCTACTAGGGTTGATTCCATGCCATTCCGTTCCGTTCCATTCCGTCTCATCCCGACCCATCCCATCCCGTCCCGTCCCGTCCCATCCCGTTCCGTTCCACATGGGTTGAATCAATTCCTTTCGGTTACATTGAATTCCATTCCATTCCATTCTACTCGGATTGATTCCATTCCATTCCATTCCATTCCATTCCATTCGATTCCATTCCATTCCATTCCTTTCCATTCCAATCCATTCCATTCTACTCGGGTTGATTCCATTCTATTCCATTCCATTCCATTCCATTCCATTCCATTCCATTCCATTCCATTCCATTCCATTCCATTCCATTCCATTCCATTCTGTTCTACTCGGGTTGATTCCATTCTATTCCATTCCATTCCGTTCGATTCCATTTGATTCCATTCCATTCCATTCCATTCCATTCCATTCCCTTCCATTCCATTCTATTCCATTGAATTCCATTCCATTGCATTCCATTCCATTCCATTCCGTTCTACTCTGATTGATTCCATTCCATTCCATTCCATTCCATTCCATTCGTCTCCATTCAATTCCATTCGATTCCATTCCATTCTATTCCATTGAATTCCATTCCATTCCATTCCATTCCATCCAATTCCATTCCTTTCCATTCCAATCCATTCCATTCTACTCGGGTTGATTCCATTCCATTCCATTCCATTCCATTCCATTCCATTCGATTCCATTCCATTCCATTCCATTCCATTCCATTCCGTTCTATTCGGGTTGATTCCATTCTATTCCATTCCATTCCGTTCGATTCCATTCGATTCCATTCGATTCCATTCCATTCCATTCCATTCCCTTCCATTCCATTCTATTCCATTGAATTCCATTCCATTCCATTGCATTCCATTCCATTCCATTCCATTCCATTCCATTCCGTTCTACTCTGATTGACTCCATTCCATTCCATTCCATTCTATTCCATTCCATTCCATTCCATTCCATTCCATTCCATTCGATTCCATTCCATTCCATTCCATTCCATTCCATTCCATTCCATTCCATTCCATTCCATTCCTTTCCATTCCAACCCATTCCTTTCTACTCGGGTTGATTCCATTCCATTCCATTCCATTCCATTCCATTCCACTCGGGCTCATTCCATTCCATTCCATTCCATTCCATTCCATTCCATTCCATTCCATTCCATTCCATTCCATTCCATTCCGTTCTAATCGGGTTGATTTCCATTCCATTCCATTCCATTCCACTCCACTCCATTCCATTCCATTCCATTCCATTCCATTCCATTCCATTCCATTCCATTCCATTCCATTCCATTCTTTCCATTTATTCCATTCCGTTCTACTCGGGTTGATTCCATTGAGTTTGGTTACGTTCCGTTCCGTCCCATCCCGTCCCGTCCCGTCCCGTTCCGTTTTACTCGGGTTGATTCCTTTGCATTCCGTTCCGCTCGTTTCCATTCCGTTCCATTCCATTGCACGCGGGTTGGTTCAATTCCATTCTATTCTATTCTATTCCTTTCCATTCCATTCCATTCTACTCGGGTTGATTCCATGCCGTTCCATTCCGTTCCATTCCGTCCCATCCGGACCCGTCCCATCCCGTCCCGTCCCGTCCCATCCCGTTCCGTTCCACATGGGTTGATTCAATTCCTTTCGGTTACATTGAATTCCATTCCATTCCATTCCATTCCATTCCATTCCATTCCATTCCATTCCATTCCATTCCTTTCCATTCCAATCCATTCCATTCTACTCGGGTTGATTCCATTCCATTCCAATTCATTCCATTCCATTCCATTCCATTCCATTCCATTCCATTCCATTCCATTCAGTTTCATTCCATTCCATTCCATTCCAATCCATTCCTTTCCATTCCATTCCATTCCATTCCATTCCATTCTATTCCATCACATTCTACTACATTGAATTCCATTCCATTCCATTCAATTCCATTCCATTCCATTCCTTTCCATTCCATTTAATTCTACTCGGGTTCATTCCATTCCATTCCATTCCATTCCATTCCATTCCATTCCATTGCATTCCATTCCATTCCATTCCATTACTTTCCATTCCATTCCATTCCATTCCATTCCATTCTACTCGGGTTGACTCCATTCCATTCCATTCCATTCCATTCTATTCCATTCCATTTTACTCCATTGAATTCCATTCCATTCCATTCTATTCCATTCCATTCCATTCCTTTCCATTCCATTTAGTTCTACTCTGGTTGATTCCATTCCATTCCATTCCATTCCATTCCATTCCATTCCATTCCATTCCATTCCATTCCATTACTTTCCATTCCATTCCATTCCAATCCATTCCATTCTACTCGGGTTGACTCCATTCCATTCCATTCCATTCCATTCCATTCCATTCCATTCCATTATATTCCATTCCATTCCATTCGATTCCGTTCGATTCCATTCCATTCCATTCGATTCCATTCGATTCCATTCGATTCCATTTGATTCCATTCCATTCCATTCCATTCCATTCCATTCCATTCCATTCCAATCCATTTCATTCTACACGGGTTGATTCCATTCCATTCCATTCCATTCCATTCCATTCCATTCCATTCCATTCCATTCCATTCCTTTTGATTCCATTCCATTCCATTAAATTCCATTCCATTCCATTCCATTCCATTCCATTCCATTCCATTCCATTCCATTCCTTTTGATTCCATTCCATTCCATTAAATTCCATTCCATTCCATTCCATTCCATTCCATTCCATTCCATTCCTTTCCATTCCGCTCTACTCGGGTTGATTCCACTCCATTCCATTCCATTCCATTCCATTCCATTCCATTCCATTCCATTCCATTCTATTCCATTCCATTCCATTCCATTCCATTCCATTCCATTCCATTCCGTTCTAGTCGGGTTGATTCCATTCTATTCCATTCCATTCCATTCCATTCCATTCCATTCCATTCCATTCCATTCCATTCCATTCTATTCCATTCCACTCTACTCCATTGAATTCCATTCCATTCCATTCAATTCCATTCCATTCCATTCCTTTCCATTCCATTTAGTTCTACTCGGGTTGATTCCATTCCATTCCATTCCATTCCATTACTTTCCATTCCATTCCATTCCAATCCATTCCATTCTACTCGGGTTGACTCCATTCCATTCCATTCCATTCCATTATATTGCATTCTATTCCATTCGATTCCGTTTGATTCCATTCCATTCCATTCCATTCCATTCCATTTCATTCCATTCCATTCCATTCCATTCCATTCCATTCCATTCCATTCCATTCCATTCGATTCCATTCCATTCCATTCCATTCCATTCCATTCCATTCCATTCCAATCCATTCCATTCTACTCGGGTTGATTCCATTCCATTCCATTCCATTCCATTCCATTCCATTCCATTCCATTCCATTCCTTTCTATTCCATTCCATTCCATTCCATTCCATTCCATTCCATTCCATTCCATTCCATTCCATTCCATTCTAATCGGTTTGATTCCACTCCATTCCATTCCATTCCATTCCATTCCATTCCATTCCATTCCAATTCTTTCCTTTCCATTCCAACCCATTCCGTTCTACTCGGGTTGATTCCATTCCATTCCATTCCATTCCATTCCATTCCATTCCATTCCATTCCATTCCATTCGATTCCATTCGATTGCATTCCATTCCATTCCATTCCATTTCATTCCAAACCATTCCATTCTACCCGGGTTCATCATTCCATTCCATTCCATTCCATTCCATTCCACTCGGGTTCTTTCCATTCCATTCCATTCCATTCCATTCCATTCCATTCCATTCCATTCCGTTCTACTCAGGTTGATTTCCATTCCATTCCATTCCATTCCATTCCATTCCATTCCATTCCATTCCGTTCCATTCCGTTCCACTCGGGTTGATTCCATTCTATTCCATTCCATTCCATTCGATTCCATTCGATATCATTCGATTCCATTCCATCCCATTCCATTCCATTCCATTCCATTCCGTTCTACTCGGGTTGATTCCATTCCTTTCCATTTCATTGCATTCCATTCCATTCCATTTCTTTCGATTCCATTCGATTCCATTCCATTCCATTCCATTCCAATCCATTCCATTCTACTCAGGTTGATTCCATTCCATTCCATTCCATTCCATTCCATTCCATTCCATTTCATTCCATTCGATTCCACTCGATTCCATTCCATTCCTTTCCATTCCATTCCAATCCATTCCATTCTACTCGGGTGGATTCCATTCCATTCCATTCCATTCCATTCCATTCCATTCCATTCCATTCCATTCCATTCCATTCCGTTCTAGTCGGGTTGATTCCATTCCATTCCATTCCATTCCATTCCATTCCATTCCATTCCATTCCATTCCATTCCATTCCATTCCATTCCATTCTATTCCATTCCATTCTACTCCTTTGAATTCCATTCCATTCCATTCCATTCCATTCCATTCCATTCCATTCCTTTCCATTCCATTTAGTTCTACTCGGGTTGATTCCATTCCTTTCCATTCCATTCCATTCCATTCCATTGCATTCCATTCCATTCCATTCCATTCCATTCCATTCCATTCCAATCCATTCCATTCTACTCGGGTTCACTCCATTCCATTCCATTCCATTCCAATCCATTATATTCCATTCTATTCCATTCGATTCCATTCGATTCCATTCCATTCCATTCCATTCCATTCCATTCCATTCCTTTCCGTTTACTCCATTGCGTTCTACTCGGGTTGATTCCATTGAGTTTGGTTCCGTTCCGTTCCGTCCCGTCCCGTCCCGTGCCGTTTTACTCGGGTTGATTCCTTTCCATTCCGTTCCGCTCGTTTCCGTTATGTTCCATTCTGTTCCACGCGGGTTGGTTCAATTCCATTCTATTCTATTCTATTCCTTTTCTTTCCATTCCATTCCATTCCATTCCATTCTACTAGGGTTGATTCCATGCCATTCCGTTCCGTTCCATTCCGTCTGATCCCGACCCATCCCATCCCGTCCCGTCCCGTCCCATCCCGTTCCGTTCCACATGGGTTGAATCAATTCCTTTCGGTTACATTGAATTCCATTCCATTCCATTCTACTCGGATTGATTCCATTCCATTCCATTCCATTCCATTCCATTCGATTCCATTCCATTCCATTCCTTTCCATTCCAATCCATTCCATTCTACTCGGGTTGATTCCATTCTATTCCATTCCATTCCATTCCATTCCATTCCATTCCATTCCATTCCATTCCATTCCATTCCATTCCATTCTGTTCTACTCGGGTTGATTCCATTCTATTCCATTCCATTCCGTTCGATTCCATTTGATTCCATTCCATTCCATTCCATTCCATTCCATTCCCTTCCATTCCATTCTATTCCATTGAATTCCATTCCATTGCATTCCATTCCATTCCATTCCGTTCTACTCTGATTGATTCCATTCCATTCCATTCCATTCCATTCCATTCGTCTCCATTCAATTCCATTCGATTCCATTCCATTCTATTCCATTGAATTCCATTCCATTCCATTCCATTCCATCCAATTCCATTCCTTTCCATTCCAATCCATTCCATTCTACTCGGGTTGATTCCATTCCATTCCATTCCATTCCATTCCATTCGATTCCATTCCATTCCATTCCATTCCATTCCATTCCGTTCTATTCGGGTTGATTCCATTCTATTCCATTCCATTCCGTTCGATTCCATTCGATTCCATTCGATTCCATTCCATTCCATTCCATTCCCTTCCATTCCATTCTATTCCGTTGAATTCCATTCCATTCCATTGCATTCCATTCCATTCCATTCCATTCCATTCCATTCCATTCCGTTCTACTCTGATTGACTCCATTCCATTCCATTCCATTCTATTCCATTCCATTCCATTCCATTCCATTCCATTCCATTCCATTCGATTCCATTCCATTCCATTCCATTCCATTCCATTCCATTCCATTCCATTCCATTCCATTCCATTCCTTTCCATTCCAACCCATTCCTTTCTACTCGGGTTGATTCCATTCCATTCCATTCCATTCCATTCCATTCCACTCGGGCTCATTCCATTCCATTCCATTCCATTCCATTCCATTCCATTCCAATCCATTCCATTCTACTCGGGTTGATTCCATTCCATTCCATTCCATTCCATTCCATTCCATTCCATTCCATTCCATTCCATTCCTTTCCATTCCAACCCATTCCGTTCTACTCGGGTTGATTCCATTCCATTCCATTCCATTCCATTCCATTCCAATCCATTCCATTCTACTCGGGTTGATTCCATTCCATTCCATTCCATTCCAATCCATTCCATTCCATTCCATTCCATTCCATTCCATTCCATTCCATTCCATTCTATTCCATTCCGTTCTACTCGGCTTGAATCCATTGAGTTCCGTTCCGTTCCGTTCCGTCCCTACACGTCCCGTCCCGTCCCGTCCCGTCCCGTCCCGTCCCGTCCCGTGCCGTTGTACTCGGGTTGATTCCATTCCACTCCGTTCCGTTCCTTTCCGTTCCCTTCCATTCAGTTCCACGCGGGTTGATTCAATTCCATTCTATTCTATTCCATTCCATTCCATTCCATTCCATTCCATTCCATTCCATTCCATTCCATTCCATTCCATTCCATTCCATTCCATTCCATTTTACTCGGGTTGATTCCATGCCGTTCCGTTCCGTTCCATTCTGTCCCATCCCGACGCGTCCCGTCCCGTCCCGTCCCATTCCATTCCATTCTGATCGGGTTGATTCCGTTCCATTCCGTTCCGTTCCTTTCCGTTCCATTCCATTCCGTTACACGCGGGTTGATTCAATTCCATTCTATTACATTGAATTCCATTCCATTCCATTCCATTCCATTCTACTCGGATTGATTGCATTCCATTCCATTCCATTCCAGTCCATTCCAATCCATTCCATTCTACTCGGGTTGATTCCATTCCATTCCATTCCATTCCATTCCATTCCATTCCATTCCATTCCATTGCGTTCCATTCGATTCGATTCCATTCCATTCCATTCCAATCCATTCCATTCTACTTGGGTTCATTCCATTCCATTCCATTCCATTCCATTCCATTCCATTCGATTCCATTCCATTCCATTCCATTCCATTCTTTTCTACTCGGGTTGATTCCACTCCATTCCATTCCATTCCATTCCATTCTATTCCATTCCATTCCATTCGATTCCATTCTATTCCATTCGATTCCATTCCATTCCATTTCATTTTATTCCAATCCATTCCATTCCATTCTATTCCATTGAATTCCATTCCATTCCATTCCATTCCATCCAATTCCATTTCTTTCCATTCCAATCCATTCCATTCTACTCAGGTTGATTCCATTCCATTCCATTCCATTCCATTCCATTCGATTCCATTCCATTCCATTCCATTCCATTCCATTCCGTTCTACCCGGTTTGATTCCATTCTATTCCATTCCATTCCGTTCGATTCCATTCGATTCCATTCGATTCCATTCCATTCCATTCCATTCCCTTCCATTCCATTCTATTCCATTGAATTCCATTCCATTCCATTGCATTCCATTCCATTCCATTCCATTCCATTCCGTTCTACTCTGATTGACTCCATTCCATTCCATTCCATTCCATTCCATTCCATTCCATTCCATTCCATTCCATTCCATTCCATTCCATTCCATTCCAATACATTCCATTCTACTCTGGTTGATTCCATTCCATTCCATTCCATTCCATTCCATTCCATTCGTCTCCATTCGATTCCATTCGATTCCATTCCATTCTATTCCATTGAATTCCATTCCATTCCATTCCATTCCATTCCATTCTATTCCATTCCATTCCATTCCATTCCGTTCTACTCGGGTTGATTCCATTAAATTCCATTCCATTCCATTCCATTCCATTCCACTCCATTCCATTCGATTCCGTTCGATTCCATTCCATTCCATTCCATTCCATTTCATTCCAAACCATTCCATTCTACTCGGGTTCATCATTCCATTCCATTCCATTCCATTCCATTCCACTCGGGTTCTTTCCATTCCATTCCATTCCATTCCATTCCATTCCATTCCATTCCATTCCGTTCTACTCAGGTTGATTTCCATTCCATTCCATTCCATTCCATTCCATTCCATTCCATTCCATTCCATTCCATTCCATTCCACTCCATTCCATTCCGTTCTATTCGGGTTGATTCCATTGCATTCCATTCCATTCCATTCCATTCCATTCCATTCCATTCCATTCCATTCCATTCCATTCTATTCCATTCCGTTCTACTCGGCTTGAATCCATTGAGTTCCGTTCCGTTCCGTTCCGTCCCGACACGTCCCGTCCCGTCCCGTCCCGTCCCGTCCCATCCCGTCCCGTCCCGTCCCGTGCCGTTGTACTCGGGTTGATTCCATTCCACTACGTTCCGTTCATTTCCGTTCCGTTCCATTCAGTTCCACGCGGGTTGATTCAATTCCATTCTATTCCATTCCATTCCATTCCATTCCATTCCATTCCATTCCATTCCATTCTACTCGGGTTGATTCCATGCCGTTCCGTTCCGTTCCATTGCGTCCCATCCCGACGCGTCCCGTCCCGTCCCGTCCCGTCAAATTACGTTCCGTTCTGATCGGGTTGATTCCGTTCCATTCCGTTCCGTTCCTTTCCGTTCCGTTCCATTCCGTTACACGCGGGTTGATTCAATTCCATTCTATTACATTGAATTCCATTCCATTCCATTCCATTCCATTCTACTCGGATTGATTGCATTCCATTCCATTCCATTCCAGTCCATTCCAATCCATTCCATTCTACTCGGGTTGATTCCATTCCATTCCATTCCATTCCATTCCATTCCATTCCATTCCATTCCATTCCATTCCATTCCATTCCATTCCACTCGGGCTCATTCCATTCCATTCCATTCCATTCCATTCCATTCCATTCCATTCCATTCCATTCCGTTCTACTCGGGTTGATTTCCATTCCATTCCATTCCACTCCATTCCATTCCATTCCATTCCATTCCATTACATTCCATTCCATTCCATTCCATTCCTTTCCATTTATTCCATTCCGTTCTACTCGGGTTGATTCCATTGAGTTTGGTTACGTTCCGTTCCGTCCCATCCCGTCCCGTCCCGTCCCGTTCCGTTTTACTCGGGTTGATTCCTTTGCATTCCGTTCCGCTCGTTTCCATTCCGTTCCATTCCGTTCCACGCGGGTTGGTTCAATTCCATTCTATTCTATTCTATTCCTTTCCATTCCATTCCATTCTACTCGGGTTGATTCCATGCCGTTCCATTCCGTTCCATTCCGTCCCATCCCGACCCGTCCCAACCCGTCCCGTCCCGTCCCATCCCGTTCCGTTCCACATGGGTTGATTCAATTCCTTTCGGTTACATTGAATTCCATTCCATTCCATTCTACTCGGATTGATTCCATTCCATTCCATTCCATTCCATTCCATTCCATTCCATTCCATTCCATTCCATTCCTTTCCATTCCAATCCATTCCATTCTACTCGGGTTGATTCCATTCCATTCCAATCGATTCCATTCCATTCCATTCCATTCCATTCCATTCAGTTTCATTCCATTCCATTCCATTCCATTCCATTCCATTCCTTTCCATTCCATTCCATTCCATTCCATTCCATTCTATTCCATTACATTCTATTACATTGAATTCCATTCCATTCCATTCCATTCCATTCCATTCCATTCCTTTCCATTCCATTTAGTTCTACTCGGGTTGATTCCATTCCATTCCATTCCATTCCATTCCATTCCATTCCATTCCATTGCATTCCATTCCATTCCATTCCATTACTTTCCATTCCATTCCATTCCAATCCATTCCATTCTACTCGGGTTGACTCCATTCCATTCCATTCCATTCCATTCCATTCCATTCCATTCCATTATATTCCATTCTATTCCATTCGATTCCGTTCGATTCCTTTCCATTCCATTCCATTCCATTCCATTCCATTCCATTCCATTCCATTCGATTCCATTCCATTCCATTCCATTCCATTCCATTCCATTCCATTCCATTCCAATCCATTCCATTCTACTCGGGTTGATTCCATTCCATTCCATTCCATTCCATTCCATTCCATTCCATTCCATTCCATTCCATTCCATTCCATTCCATTCCATTCCATTCCATTCCATTCCTTTCCATTCCATTCCATTCCATTCCATTCCATTCCATTCCATTCCATTCCATTCCATTCCGTTCTACTCGGGTTGATTCCACTCCATTCCATTCCATTCCATTCCATTCCATTCCATTCCATTCCATTCCATTCCATTCCATTCCATTCCATTCCATTCCATTCCATTCCTTTCCAATCCAACGCATTCCGTTCTACTCGGGTTGATTCCATTCCATTCCATTCCATTCCATTCCATTCCAATCCATTCCATTCTACTCGGGTTGATTCCATTCCATTCCATTCCATTCCAATCCATTCCATTCCATTCCATTCCATTCCATTCCATTCCATTCCATTCCATTCCATTCCTTTCTATTCCATTCCATTCCATTCCATTCCATTCCATTCCATTCCATTCCATTCCATTCCATTCCGTTCTACTCGGGTTGATTCCACTCCATTCCATTCCATTCCATTCCATTCCATTCCATTCCATTCCATTCCTTTCCATTCCAACCCATTCCTTTCTACTCGGGTTGATTCCATTCCATTCCATTCCATTCCATTCCATTCCATTCCATTCCATTCCATTCCATTCCATTCCATTCCATTTCATTCCAAACCGTTCCATTCTACTCGGATTCATCATTCCATTCCATTCCATTCCATTCCATTCCACTCGGGTTCATTCCATTCCATTCCATTCCATTCCATTCCATTCCATTCCATTCCATTCCGTGCTACTCAGGTTGATTTCCATTCCATTCCATTCCATTCCATTCCATTCCATTCCATTCCATTCCATTCCATTCCATTCCATTCCATTCCATTCCATTGCATTCCATTCGATTCCATTCGATTCCATTCCATTCGATTCTATTCGATATCATTCGATTCCATTCCATCCCATTCCATTCCATTCCGTTCTACTGGGGTTGATTCCATTCCATTCCGTTTCATTCCATTCCATTCCATTCCATTCCATTCCATTCCGTTCTAATCGGTTTGATTCCACTCCATTCAGTTCCATTCCATTCCATTCCATTCCATTCCATTCCATTCCATTCCATTCCTTTCCATTCCAACCCATTCCGTTCTACTCGGGTTGATTCCATTCCATTCCATTCCATTCCATTCCATTCCATTCCTTTCCATTCCATTCCATTCGATTCCATTCCATTCCATTCCATTCCATTCCATTTCATTCCAAACCATTCCATTCTACTCGGGTTCATCATTCCATTCCATTCCATTCCATTCCATTCCACTCGGGTTCTTTCCATTCCATTCCATTCCATTCCATTCCATTCCATTCCATTCCATTCTACACAGGTTGATTTCCATTCCATTCCATTCCATTCCATTCCATTCCATTCCATTCCATTCCATTCCATTCCATTCCATTCCACTCCATTCCATTCCGTTCTATTCGGGTTGATTCTATTCCATTCCATTCCATTCCATTCCATTCCATTCCATTCCATTCTATTCCATTCCGTTCTACTCGGCTTGAATCCATTGAGTTCCGTTCCGTTCCGTTCCGTCCCGACACGTCCCGTCCCGTCCGGTCCCGTCCCGTCCCATCCCGTCCCGTCCCGTCCCGTGCCGTTGTACTCGGGTTGATTCCATTCCACTCCGTTCCGTTCATTTCCGTTCCGTTCCATTCAGTTCCACGCGGGTTGATTCAATTCCATTCTATTCTATTCCATTCCATTCCATTCCATTCCATTCCGTTCCATTCCATTCCACTCCATTCCATTCGATTCCATTCGATTCCATTCCATTCCATTCCATTCCATTCCATTCCAATCCGTTCCATTCTACTCGGGTTGATTCCATTCCATTCCATTCCATTCCATTCCATTCCATTCCATTCCATTCCATTCCATTGCATTCCATTCGATTCCATTCGATTCCATTCCATTCGATTCCATTAGATATCATTCGATTCCATTCCATCCCATTCCATTCCATTCCATTCCATTCCGTTCTACTCGGGTTGATTCCATTCCATTCCGTTTCATTCCATTCCATTCCATTCCATTCCATTCCATTCCATTCCATTCCGTTCTAATCGGTTTGATTCCACTCCATTCAATTCCATTCCATACCATTCCATTCCATTCCATTCCATTCCATTCCTTTCCATTCCAACCCATTCCGTTCTACTCGGGTTGATTCCATTCCATTCCATTCCATTCCATTCCATTCCATTCCTTTCCATTCCATTCCATTCGATTCCATTCCATTCCATTCCATTCCATTTCATTCCAAACCATTCCATTCTACTCGGGTTCATCATTCCATTCCATTCCATTCCATTCCATTCCACTCGGGTTCTTTCCATTCCATTCCATTCCATTCCATTCCATTCCATTCCATTCCATTCCATTCCATTCTACTCAGGTTGATTTCCATTCCATTCCATTCCATTCCATTCCATTCCATTCCATTCCATTCCATTCCATTCCATTCCATTCCACTCCATTCCATTCCGTTCTATTCGGGTTGATTCTATTCCATTCCATTCCATTCCATTCCATTCCATTCCATTCCATTCCATTCCATTCCATTCCATTCCATTCCATTCTATTCCATTCCGTTCTACTCGGCTTGAATCCATTGAGTTCCGTTCCGTTCCGTTCCGTCCCGACACGTCCCGTCCCGTCCCGTCCCGTCCCGTCCCATCCCGTCCCGTCCCGTCCCGTGCCGTTGTACTCGGGTTGATTCCATTCCACTACGTTCCGTTCATTTCCGTTCCGTTCCATTCAGTTCCACGCGGGTTGATTCAATTCCATTCTATTCTATTCTATTCCTTTCCATTCCATTCCATTCTACTCGGGTTGATTTCAAGCCGTTCCATTCCGTTCCATTCCGTCCCATCCCGACCCGTCCCATCCCGTCCCGTCTCGTCCCATCCCATTCCGTTCCACATGGGTTGATTCAATTCCTTTCGGTTACATTGAATTCCATTCCATTCCATTCTACTCGGATTGATTCCATTCCATTCCATTCCATTCCATTCCATTCCATTCCATTCCATTCCATTCCATTCCATTCAGTTTCATTCCATTCCATTCCATTCCATTCCATTCCTTTCCATTCCATTCCATTCCATTCCATTCCATTCTATTCCATTACATTCTACTACATTGAATTCCATTCCATTCCATTCCATTCCATTCCATTCCATTCCATTCCTTTCCATTCCATTTAGTTCTACTCGGGTTGATTCCATTCCATTCCATTCCATTCCATTCCATTCCATTCCATTCCATTCCATTCCATTCCATTGCATTCCATTCCATTCCATTCCATTCCATTGCATTCCATTCCATTCCATTCCATTACTTTCCATTCCATTCCATTCCAATCAATTCCATTCTACTCGGGTTGACTCCATTCCATTCCATTCCATTCCATTCCATTCCATTCCATTCCATTCCATTCCATTCCATTATATTCCATTCTATTCCATTCGATTCCGTTCAATTCCATTCCATTCCATTCCATTCCATTCCATTCCATTCCATTCCATTCCATTCCATTCGATTCCATTCCATTCCATTCGATTCCATTCCATTCCATTCCATTCCATTCCATTCCATTCCATTCCATTCCATTCCATTCCATTCCATTCCATTCTACTCGGGTTGATTCCATTCCATTCCATTCCATTCCATTCCATTCCATTCCATTCCATTTCATTCCATTCCATTCCATTCCTTTCTATTCCATTCCATTCCATTCCATTCCATTCCATTCCATTCCATTCCATTCCATTCCATTCCGTTCTACTCGGGTTGATTCCACTCCATTCCATTCCATTCCATTCCATTCCATTCCATTCCATTCCATTCCATTCCTTTCCATTCCAACCCATTCCGTTCTACTCGGGTTGATTCCATTCCTTTCCATTCCATTCCATTCCATTCCATTCCATTCCATTCCATTCCATTCCATTCCATTCCACTCCATTCCATTCCATTTCATTCCAAACCGTTCCATTCTACTCGGGTTCATCATTCCATTCCATTCCATTCCACTCGGGTTCATTCCATTCCATTCCATTCCATTCCATTCCATTCCATTCCATTCCGTTCTACTCAGGTTGATTTCCATTCCATTCCATTCCTTTCCATTCCATTCCATTCCATTCCATTCCATTCCATTCCATTCCATTCTATTCCTTTCCGTTCTACTCGGCTTGAATCCATTGAGTTCCGTTCCGTTCCGTTCCGTCCCAACACGTCCCGTCCCGTCCCGTCCCGTCCCGTCCCTTCCCGTCCCGTCCCGTGCCGTTGTACTCGGGTTGATTCCGTTCCACTCCGTTCCGTTCCTTTCCGTTCCGTTCCATTCAGTTCCACGCGGGTTGATTCAATTCCATTCTATTCTATTCCATTCCATTCCATTCCATTCCATTCCATTCCATTCCATTCCATTTTACTCGGGTTAATTCCATGCCGTTCCGTTGCGTTCCATTCTGTCCCATCCCGACGCGTCCCGTCCCGTCCCGTCCCGTCCCATTCCGTTCCGTTCTGATCGGGTTGATTCCGTTCCATTCCGTTCCGTTCCTTTCCGTTCCATTCCATTCCGTTTCACGCGGGTTGATTCAATTCCATTCTATTACATTGAATTCCATTCCATTCCATTCCATTCCATTCTATTCGGATTGATTGCATTCCATTCCATTCCATTCCAGTCCATTCCAATCCATTCCATTCTACTCGGGTTGATTCCATTCCATTCCATTCCATTCCATTCCATTCCATTCCATTCCATTCCATTGCGTTCCATTCGATTCGATTCCATTCCATTCCATTCCATTCCATTCCAATCCATTCCATTCTACTTGGGTTGATTCCATTCCATTCCATTCCATTCGATTCCATTCCATTCCATTCCATTCCATTCCATTCCATTCCATTCCATTCCATTCCATTCCATTCTGTACTACTCGGGTTGATTCCACTCCATTCCATTCCATTCCATTCCATTCTATTCCATTCCATTCCATTCGATTCCATTCTATTCCATTCGATTCCATTCCATTCCATTTCATTTTATTCCATTCCATTCCATTCCATTCTATTCCATTGAATTCCATTCCATTCCATTCCATTCCATTCAATTCCATTCCATTCCATTCCTTTCCATTCCAATCTATTCCATTCTACTCGGGTTGATTCCATTCCATTCCATTCCATTCCATTCCAATCGATTCGATTCCATTCCATTCCATTCCTTTCTACTCGGGTTGATTCCATTCTATTCCATTCCATTCCGTTCGATTCCATTCGATTCCATTCGATTCCATTCCATTCCATTCCATTCCCTTCCATTCCATTCTATTCCATTGAATTCCATTCCATTCCATTGCATTCCATTCCATTCCATTCCATTCCATTCCGTTTTACTCTGATTGACTCCATTCCATTCCATTCCATTCCATTCCATTCCATTCCATTCCATTCCATTCCATTCCATTCCATTCCATTCCATGCCATTCCATTCCAATACATTCCATTCTACTCTGGTTGATTCCATTCCATTCCATTCCATTCCATTCCATTCCATTCGTCTCCATTCGATTCCATTCGATTCCATTCCATTCTATTCCATTGAATTCCATTGAATTCCATTCCATTCCATTCCATTCCATTCCATTCCATTCCATTCCATTCCTTTCCGTTCTACTCGGGTTGATTCCATTCCATTCCATTCCATTCCATTCCATTCCATTCCATTCCATTCCATTCCACTCCATTCCATTCGATTCCATTCGATACCATTCCATTCCATTCCATTCCATTCCAATCCATTCCATTCTACTCGGGTTGATTCCATTCCATTCCATTCCACTCCATTCCATTCCATTCCATTCCATTGCATTGCATTCCATTCGATTCCATTCGACTCCATTCCATTCGATTCCATTCGAGATCATTCGATTCCATTCCATCCCATTCCATTCCATTCCATTCCATTCCGTTCTACTCGGGTTGATTCCATTCCATTCCATTTCATTCCATTCCATTCCATTCCATTCCATTCCATTCCGTTCTACTCGGGTTGTTTCCACTCCATTCCATTCCATTCCATTCCATTCCATTCCATTCCATTCCAATCCATTCCATTCTACTCGGGTTGATTCCATTCCATTCCATTCCATTCCATTCCATTCCATTCCATTCCATTCCATTCCATTCCACTCGATTCCATTCCATTCTTTCCATTCCATTCCAATCCATTCCATTCTACTCCGGTGGATTAAATTCCATTCCATTCCATTCCATTCCATTCCATTCGATTCCATTCCATTCCATTCCATTCCATTCCATTCCATTCCATTCCATTCCGTTCTAGTCAGGTTGATTCCATTCTATTCCATTCCATTCCATTCCATTCCATTCCATTCCATTCCATTCCATTCCATTCCATTTCATTCCATTCTATTCCACTCCATTCTACTCCATTGAATTCCATTCCATTCCATTCTATTCCATTCCATTCCATTCCTTTCCATTCCATTTAGTTCTACTCGGGTTGATTCCATTCCATTCCATTCCATTCCATTCCATTCCATTCTATTCCATTCCATTCCATTCCATTCCATTCCATTCCATTGCATTCCATTCCATTCCATTCGATTCCATTCCATTCCATTCCATTCCATTCCATTCCATTCCATTCCATTCCATTCAATTCCATTCCATTCCATTCCATTCCGTTCCACTCGGGTTGATTCCATTCTATTCCATTCCATTCCATTCGATTCCATTCGATATCATTCGATTCCATTCCATCCCATTCCATTCCATTCCATTCCATTCCGTTCTTCTTTTGTTGATTCCATTCCATTCCATTTCATTCCATTCCATTCCATTCCACTCGATTCCATTCCATTCTTTCCATTCCATTCCAATCCATTCCATTCTACTCGGGTGGATTACATTCCATTCCATTCCATTCCATTCCATTGCATTCCATTCCATTCCATTCCATTCCATTCCATTCTATTCCACTCCATTCTACTCCATTGAATTCCATTCCATTCCATATTATTCCATTCCATTCCATTCCTTTCCATTCCATTTAGTTCTACTCGGGTTGATTCCATTCCATTCCATTCCATTCCATTCCATTCCATTCCTTTCCATTCCATTCCATTCCATTCCATTCCATTCCATTCCATTCCATTCCGTTCCACTCGGGTTGATTCCATTCTATTCCATTCCATTCCATTCGATTCCATTCGATATCATTCGATTCCATTCCATCCCATTTCATTCCATTCCATTCCTTTCCGTTCTTCTTGGGTTGAGTCCATTCCATTCCATTTCATTCCATTCCATTCCATTCCATTTCTTTCGATTCCATTCGATTCCATTCCATTCCATTCCATTCCAATCCATTGCATTCTACTCAGGTTGATTCCATTCCATTCCATTCCATTCCATTCCATTCCATTCCATTCCATTCCATTCTATTCCATTCCATTCTACTCCATTGAATTCCATTCCATTCCATTCCATTCCATTCCATTCCTTTCCAATCCATTTAATTCTACTCGGGTTGATTCCATTCCATTCCATTCCATTCCATTCCATTCCATTCCATTCCATTCCATTCCATTCCATTCCATTCCATTCCATTCCATTCCATTACTTTCCATTCCATTCCATTCCATTCCATTCTATTCTACTCGGGTTGACTCCATTCCATTCCATTCCACTCCATTCCATTCCGTTATATTCCATTCTATTCCATTCGATTCCGTTCGATTCCATTCCATTCCATTCCATTCCATTCGATTCCATTCCATTCCATTCGATTCCCTTCCATTCCATTCCATTCCATTCCATTCCATTCCATTCCATTCCATTCCATTCCGTTCTAGTCGGGTTGATTCCATTCTATTCCATTCCATTCCATTCCATTGCATTCCATTCCATTCCATTCTATTCCACTGCATTCTACTCCATTGAATTCCATTCCATTCCATATTATTCCATTCCATTCCATTCCTTTCCATTCCATTTAGTTCTACTCGGGTTGATTCCATTCCATTCCATTCCATTCCATTCCATTCCATTCCATTCCATTCCATTCCATTCCATTCCATTCCATTCCATTCCATTCCGTTCCACTCGGGTTGATTCCATTCTATTCCATTCCATTCCATTCGATTCCATTCGATATCATTCGATTCCATTCCATCCCATTCCATTCCATTCCATTCCATTCCGTTCTTCTTGGGTTGAGTCCATTCCATTCCATTTCATTCCATTCCATTCCATTCCATTTCTTTCGATTCCATTCGATTCCATTCCATTCCATTCCATTCCAATCCATTGCATTCTACTCAGGTTGATTCCATTCCATTCCATTCCATTCCATTCCATTCCATTCCATTCCATTCCATTCCATTCCATTCCACTCGATTCCATTCCATTCCTTTCCATTCCATTCCAATCCACTCCATTCTATTCGGGTGGATTCCATTCCATTCCATTCCATTCCATTCCATTCCATTCCATTCCATTCCATTCCATTCCATTCCATTCCGTTCTAGTCGGGTTGATTCCGTTCCATTCCATTGCATTCCATTCCATTCCATTCCATTCCATTCCATTCCATTCCATTCCATTCCATTCCATTCCATTCTATTCCATTCCATTCTACTCCATTGAATTCCATTCCATTCCATTCCATTCCATTCCATTCCATTCCTTTCCAATCCATTTAGTTCTACTCGGGTTGATTCCATTCCATTCCATTCCATTCCATTCCATTCCATTCCATTCCATTCCATTCCATTCCATTACTTTCCATTCCATTCCATTCCATTCCATTCTATTCTACTCGGGTTGACTCCATTCCATTCCATTCCACTCCATTCCATTCCGTTATATTCCATTCTATTCCATTCGATTCCGTTCGATTCCATTCCATTCCATACCATTCCATTCGATTCCATTCCATTCCATTCGATTCCCTTCCATTCCATTCCATTCCATTCCATTCCATTCCAATCCATTCCATTCTACTCGGGTTGATTCCATTCCATTCCATTCCATTCCAATCCATTCCATTCCATTCCATTCCATTCCATTCCATTCCATTCCATTCAATTCCATTCCATTCCATTCCATTCCTTTCTATTCCATTCCATTCCATTCCATTCCATTCCATTCCATTCCATTCCATTCCATTCCATTCCGTTCTACTCGGGTTGATTCCACTCCATTCCATTCCCTTCCATTCCATTGCATTCCATTCCATTCCATTCCATTCCAATCCATTCCATTCCATTCCTTTCCATTCCAACCCATTCCTTTCTACTCGGGTTGATTCCATTCCATTCCATTCCATTCCATTCCATTCCATTCCATTCCATTCCATTCCATTCCATTCCATTCCATTCCATTCGATTCCATTCCATTCCATTCCATTCCATTTCATTCCAAACCGTTCCATTCTACTCGGATTCATCATTCCATTCCATTCCATTCCATTCCATTCCACTCGGGTTCATTCCATTCCATTCCATTCCATTCCATTCCATTCCATTCCATTCCATTCCATTCCATTCCGTTCTACTCAGGTTGATTTCCATTCCATTCCATTCCATTCCATTCCATTCCATTCCATTCCATTCCATTCCATTCCATTCCATTCCATTCCATTCCATTCCATTCCATTCCATTCTATTCCATTCCGTTCTACTCGGCTTGAATCCATTGAGTTCCGTTCCGTTCCGTTTCGTCCCGAAACGTCCCGTCCCGTCCCGTCCCGTCCCGTCCCGTCCCGTCTCGTCCCGTCCCGTCCCGTCCCGTCCCGTCCCGTGCCGTTGTACTCGGGTTGATTCCATTCCACTCCGTTCCGTTCCTTTCCGTTCCCTTCCATTCAGTTCCACGCGGGTTGATTCAATTCCATTCTATTCTATTCCATTCCATTCCATTCCATTCCATTCCATTCCATTCCATTCCATTCCATTCCATTTTACTCGGGTTGATTCCATGCCGTGCCATTCCGTTCCATTCCGTTCCGTTCTGATCGGGTTGATTCCGTTCCATTCCGTTCCGTTCCTTTCCATTCCATTCCATTCCGTTACACGCAGGTTGATTCAATTCCATTCTATTACATTGAATTCTATTCCATTCCATTCCATTCCATTCTACTCGGATTGATTGCATTCCATTCCATTCCATTCCAGTCCATTCCAATCCATTCCATTCTACTCGGGTTGATTCCATTCCATTCCATTCCATTCCATTCCATTCCATTCCATTGCGTTCCATTCGAATCGATTCCATTCCATTCCATTCCATTCCATTCCAATCCATTCCATTCTACTTGGGTTCATTCCATTCCATTCCATTCCATTCCATTCTATTCCATTCGATTCGATTCCATTCCATTCCATTCCATTCCATTCTGTTCTACTCGGGTTGATTCCACTCCATTCCATTCCATTCCATTCCATTCTATTCCATTCCATTCCATTCGATTCCATTCTATTCCATTCGATTCCATTCCATTCCATTTCATTTTATTCCATTCCATTCCATTCCATTCTATTCCATTGAATTCCATTCCATTCCATTCCATTCCATTCCATTCCATTCCATTCGATTCCATTCCATTCCATTCCATTCCATTCCATTCCATTCCATTCCATTCCGTTCTAGTCGGGTTGATTCCATTCTATTCCATTCCATTCCATTCCATTGCATTCCATTCCATTCCATTCCATTCCATTCCATTCCATTCTATTCCACTCCATTCTACTCCATTGAATTCCATTCCATTCCATATTATTCCATTCCATTCCATTCCTTTCCATTCCATTTAGTTCTACTCGGGTTGATTCCATTCCATTCCATTCCATTCCATTCCATTCCATTCCATTCCATTCCATTCCATTCCATTTCATTCCATTCCATTCCATTCCATTCCGTTCCACTCGGGTTGATTCCATTCTATTCCATTCCATTCCATTCGATTCCATTCGATATCATTCGATTCCATTCCATCCCATTCCATTCCATTCCAATCCATTCCGTTCTTCTTGGGGTGAGTCCATTCCATTCCATTTCATTCCATTCCATTCCATTCCTTTTCTTTCGATTCCATTCGATTCCATTCCATTCCATTCCATTCCAATCCATTGCATTCTACTCAGGTTGATTCCATTCCATTCCATTCCATACCATTCCAATCCATTCCATTCCATTCCATTCCATTCCATTCCATTCGATTCCACTCGATTCCATTCCATTCCTTTCCATTCCATTCCAATCCATTCCATTCTATTCGGGTGGATTCCATTCCATTCCATTCCATTCCATTCCATTCCATTCCATTCCATTCCATTCCATTCCATTCCATTCCATTCCATTCGATTCCATTCCATTCCATTCCATTCCATTCCATTCCATTCCATTCCATTCCATTCCGTTCTAGTCGGGTTGATTCCGTTCCATTCCATTGCATTCCATTGCATTCCATTCCATTCCATTCCATTCCATTCCATTCCATTCCATTCCATTCCATTCTATTCCATTCCATTCTACTCCATTGAATTCCATTCAATTCCATTCCATTCCATTCCATTCCATTCCTTTCCAATCCATTTAGTTCTACTCGGGTTGATTCCATTCCATTCCATTCCATTCCATTCCATTCCATTCCATTCCATTCCATTACTTTCCATTCCATTCCATTCCATTCCATTCTATTCTACTCGGGTTGACTCCATTCCATTCCATTCCACTCCATTCCATTCCGTTATATTCCATTCTATTCCATTCGATTCCGTTCGATTCCATTCCATTCCATTCCATTCCATTCGATTCCATTCCATTCCATTCGATTCCCTTCCATTCCATTCCATTCCATTCCATTCCATTCCAATCCATTCCATTCTACTCGGGTTGATTCCATTCCATTCCATTCCATTCCAATCCATTCCATTCCATTCCATTCCATTCCATTCCATTCCATTCCATTCCATTCCATTCCATTCCTTTCTATTCCATTCCATTCCATTCCATTCCATTCCATTCCATTCCTTTCCATTCCATTCCATTCCGTTCTACTCGGGTTGATTCCACTCCATTCCATTCCCTTCCATTCCATTGCATTCCACTCTATTCCATTCCATTCCTTTCCATTCCAACCCATTCCTTTCTACTCGGGTTGATTCCATTCCATTCCATTCCATTCCATTCCATTCCATTCCATTCCATTCCATTCCATTCCATTCCATTCCATTCCATTCGATTCCATTCCATTCCATTCCATTCCATTTCATTCCAAACCGTTCCATTCTACTCGGATTCATCATTCCATTCCATTCCATTCCATTCCATTCCACTCGGGTTCATTCCATTCCATTCCATTCCATTCCATTCCATTCCATTCCATTCCATTCCGTTCTACTCAGGTTGATTTCCATTCCATTCCATTCCATTCCATTCCATTCCATTCCATTCCATTCCATTCCATTCCATTCCATTCCATTCTATTCCATTCCGTTCTACTCGGCTTGAATCCATTGAGTTCCGTTCCGTTCCGTTTCGTCCCGACACGTCCCGTCCCGTCCCGACACGTCCCGTCCCGTCCCGTCTCGTCCCGTCCCGTCCCGTCCCGTCCCGTCCCGTCCCGTCCCGTGCCGTTGTACTCGGGTTGATTCCATTCCACTCCGTTCCGTTCCTTTCCGTTCCCTTCCATTCAGTTCCACGCGGGTTGATTCAATTCCATTCTATTCTATTCCATTCCATTCCATTCCATTCCATTCCATTCCATTCCATTTTACTCGGGTTGATTCCATGCCGTGCCGTTCCGTTCCATTCCGTTCCGTTCTGATCGGGTTGATTCCGTTCCATTCCGTTCCGTTCCTTTCCATTCCATTCCATTCCGTTACACGCAGGTTGATTCAATTCCATTCTATTACATTGAATTCTATTCCATTCCATTCCATTCCATTCTACTCGGATTGATTGCATTCCATTCCGTTCCATTCCAGTCCATTCCAATCCATTCCATTCTACTCGGGTTGATTCCATTCCATTCCATTCCATTCCATTCCATTCCATTCCATTGCGTTCCATTCGAATCGATTCCATTCCATTCTATTCCATTCCATTCCAATCCATTCCATTCTACTTGGGTTCATTCCATTCCATTCCATTCCATTCCATTCTATTCCATTCGATTCCATTCCATTCCATTCCATTCCATTCCATTCCATTCTGTTCTACTCGGGTTGATTCCACTCCATTCCATTCCATTCCATTCCATTCTATTCCATTCCATTCCATTCGATTCCATTCTATTCCATTCGATTCCATTCCATTCCATTTCATTTTATTCCATTCCATTCCATTCCATTCTATTCCATTGAATTCCATTCCATTCCATTCCATTCCATTCCATTCCATTCCGTTCCATTCCATTCCGTTCTACTCGGGTTGATTCCACTCCATTCCATTCCATTCCATTCCATTCCATTCCATTCCATTCCATTCCATTCCACTCGGTTTGAGCATTCCATTCGATTCCATTCCATTCCATTCCATTCCATTCCATTCCATTCCACTCGGGCTCATTCCATTCCATTCCATTCCATTCCATTCCATTCCATTCCATTCCATTCCATTCCATTCCATTCCGTTCTACTCGGGTTGATTTCCATTCCATTCCATTCCATTCCATTCCACTCCATTCCATTCCATTCCATTCCATTCCATTCCATTCCATTCCATTCCATTCCATTCCATTCCTTTCCATTTATTCCATTCCGTTCTACTCGGGTTGATTCCATTGAGTTTGGTTCCGTTCCGTTCCGTCCCGTCCCGTCCCGTCCCGTCCCGTTCCATTTTACTCGGGTTGATTCCTTTGCATTCCGTTCCGCTCGTTTCCATTCCGTTCCATTCCGTTCCACGCGGGTTGGTTCAGTTCCATTCTATTCTATTCTATTCCTTTCCATTCCATTCCATTCTACTCGGGTTGATTCCATGCCGTTCCATTCCGTTCCATTCCGTCCCATTCCGACCCGTCCCATCCCGTCCCTTCCCGTCCCATCCCGTTCCGTTCCACATGGGTTGATTCAATTCCTTTCGGTTACATTGAATTCCATTCCATTCCATTCTACTCGGATTGATTCCATTCCATTCCATTCCATTCCATTCCATTCCATTCCATTCCATTCCAATCCATTCCATTCTACTCGGGTTGATTCCATTCCATTCCATTCCATTCCATTCCATTCCATTCCATTCCATTCAGTTTCATTCCATTCGATTCCATTCCATTCCATTCCATTCCATTCCATTCCATTCGATTCCATTCCATTCCATTCCATTCCATTCCGTTCTAGTCGGGTTGATTCCATTCTATTCCATTCCATTCCATTCCATTCCATTCCATTCCATTCTATTCCATTCCATTCTACTCCATTGAATTCCATTCCATTCCATTCTATTCCATTCCATTCCATTCCTTTCCATTCCATTTAGTTCTACTCTGGTTGATTCCATTCCATTCCATTCAATTCCATTCCATTCCATTCCATTCCATTCCATTCCATTCCATTCCATTCCATTACTTTCCATTCCATTCCATTCCAATCCATTCCATTCTACTCGGGTTGACTCCATTCCATTCCATTCCATTCCATTCCATTCCATTCCATTCCATTCCATTCCATTCTATTATATTCCATTCCATTCCATTCGATTCCGTTCGATTCCATTCCATTCCATTCGATTCCATTCGATTCCATTCGATTCCATTCGATTCCATTCCATTCCATTCCATTCCATTCCATTCCATTCCATTCTATACGGGTTGATTCCATTCCATTCCATTCCATTCCATTCTATACGGGTTGATTCCATTCCATTCCATTCCATTCCATTCCATTCCATTCCATTCCATTATATTCCATTCCATTCCATTCGATTCCGTTCGATTCCATTCCATTCCATTCGATTCCATTCGATTCCATTCGATCCCATTCGATTCCATTCCATTCCATTCCATTCCATTCCATTCCATTCCATTCCATTCTACACGGGTTGATTCCATTCCATTCCATTCCATTCCATTCCATTCCATTCCATTCCATTATATTCCATTCCATTCCATTCGATTCCGTTCGATTCCATTCCATTCCATTCGATTCCATTCGATTCCATTCGATTCCATTCGATTCCATTCCATTCCATTCCATTCCATTCCATTCCATTCCATTCTACACGGGTTGATTCCATTCCATTCCATTCCATTCCATTCTATACGGGTTGATTCCATTCCATTCCATTCCATTCCATTCCATTCCATTCCATTCCATTCCATTCCATTCCATTCCATTCCATTCCATTCCGTTCTACTCGGGTTGATTCCACTCCATTCCATTCCATTCCATTCCATTCCATTCCATTCCATTGCGTTCCATTCGAATCGATTCCATTCCATACCATTCCATTCCATTCCAATCCATTCCATTCTACTTGGGTTCATTCCATTCCATTCCATTCCATTCCATTCCATTCTATTCCATTCGATTCCATGCCATTCCATTCCATTCCATTCCATTCCATTCCATTCTATTCTACTCGGGTTGATTCCACTCCATTCCATTCCATTCCATTCCATTCTATTCCATTCCATTCCATTCGATTCCATTCTATTCCATTCGATTCCATTCCATTCCATTTCATTTTATTCCATTCCATTCCATTCCATTCTATTCCATTGAATTCCATTCCATTCCATTCCATTCCATTCCATTCCATTCCATTCCATTCCATTCCGTTCTACTCGGGTTGATTCCACTCCATTCCATTCCATTCCATTCCATTCCATTCCATTCCATTCCATTCCACTCGGGTTGAGCATTCCATTCGATTCCATTCCATTCCATTCCATTCCATTCCATTCCATTCCATTCCATTCCACTCGGGCTCATTCCATTCCATTCCATTCCATTCCATTCCATTCCGTTCCATTCCATTCCATTCCATTCCATTCCGTTCTACTCGGGTTGATTTCCATTCCATTCCATTCCATTCCTTTCCACTCCATTCCATTCCATTCCATTCCATTCCATTCCATTCCATTCAATTCCATTCCATTCCTTTCCATTTATTCCATTCCGTTCTTCTCGGGTTGATTCCATTGAGTTTGGTTCCGTTCCGTTCCGTCCCGTCCCGTCCCGTCCCGTCCCGTTCCGTTTTACTCGGGTTGATTCCTTTGCATTCCGTTCCGCTCGTTTCCATTCCATTCCATTCCGTTCCACGCGGGTTGGTTCAGTTCCATTCTATTCTATTCTATTCCTTTCCATTCCATTCCATTCTACTCGGGTTGATTCCATGCCGTTCCATTCGGTTCCATTCCGTCCCATTCCGACCCGTCCCATCCCGTCCCTTCCCGTCCCATCCCGTTCCGTTCCACGTGGGTTGATTCAATTCCTTTCGGTTACATTGAATTCCATTCCATTCCATTCTACTCGGATTGATTCCATTCCATTCCATTCCATTCCATTCCATTCCATTCCATTCCATTCCATTCCGTTTCATTCCATTCCATTCCATTCCATTCCATTCCATTCCATTCCATTCCATTCGATTCCATTCCATTCCATTCCATTCCATTCCGTTCTAGTGGGGTTGATTCCATTCTATTCCATTCCATTCCATTCCATTCCATTCCATTCCATTCTATTCCATTCCATTTTACTCCATTGAATTCCATTCCATTCCATTCTATTCCATTCCATTCCATTCCTTTCCATTCCATTTAGTTCTACTCTGGTTGATTCCATTCCATTCCATTCCATTCCATTCCATTCCATTCCATTCCATTCCATTCCATTCCATTCCATTACTTTCCATTCCATTCCATTCCAATCCATTCCATTCTACTCGGGTTGACTCCATTCCATTCCATTCCATTCCATTCCATTCCATTCCATTCCATTATATTCCATTCCATTCCATTCGATTCCGTTCGATTCCATTCCATTCCATTCGATTCCATTCGATTCCATTCGATTCCATTTGATTCCATTCCATTCCATTCCATTCCATTCCATTCCATTCCATTCCATTCCAATCCATTTCATTCTACACGGGTTGATTCCATTCCATTCCATTCCATTCCATTCCATTCCATTCCATTCCATTCCATTCCATTCCTTTTGATTCCATTCCATTCCATTAAATTCCATTCCATTCCATTCCATTCCATTCCATTCCATTCCATTCCATTCCTTTTGATTCCATTCCATTCCATTAAATTCCATTCCATTCCATTCCATTCCATTCCATTCCATTCCATTCCTTTCCATTCCGCTCTACTCGGGTTGATTCCACTCCATTCCATTCCATTCCATTCCATTCCATTCCATTCCATTCCATTCTATTCCATTCCATTCCATTCCATTCCATTCCATTCCATTCCGTTCTAGTCGGGTTGATTCCATTCTATTCCATTCCATTCCATTCCATTCCATTCCATTCCATTCCATTCCATTCCATTCCATTCCATTCTATTCCATTCCACTCTACTCCATTGAATTCCATTCCATTCCATTCAATTCCATTCCATTCCATTCCTTTCCATTCCATTTAGTTCTACTCGGGTTGATTCCATTCCATTCCATTCCATTCCATTACTTTCCATTCCATTCCATTCCAATCCATTCCATTCTACTCGGGTTGACTCCATTCCATTCCATTCCATTCCATTATATTGCATTCTATTCCATTCGATTCCGTTTGATTCCATTCCATTCCATTCCATTCCATTCCATTTCATTCCATTCCATTCCATTCCATTCCATTCCATTCCATTCGATTCCATTCCATTCCATTCGATTCCATTCCATTCCATTCCATTCCATTCCATTCCATTCCATTCCAATCCATTCCATTCTACTCGGGTTGATTCCATTCCATTCCATTCCATTCCATTCCATTCCATTCCATTCCATTCCTTTCTATTCCATTCCATTCCATTCCATTCCATTCCATTCCATTCCATTCCATTCCATTCCATTCTAATCGGTTTGATTCCACTCCATTCCATTCCATTCCATTCCATTCCATTCCATTCCATTCCAATTCTTTCCTTTCCATTCCAACCCATTCCGTTCTACTCGGGTTGATTCCATTCCATTCCATTCCATTCCATTCCATTCCATTCCATTCCATTCGATTCCATTCGATTCCATTCCATTCCATTCCATTCCATTTCATTCCAAACCATTCCATTCTACCCGGGTTCATCATTCCATTCCATTCCATTCCATTCCATTCCACTCGGGTTCTTTCCATTCCATTCCATTCCATTCCATTCCATTCCATTCCATTCCATTCCATTCCGTTCTACTCAGGTTGATTTCCATTCCATTCCATTCCATTCCATTCCATTCCATTCCATTCCATTCTGTTCCATTCCGTTCCACTCGGGTTGATTCCATTCTATTCCATTCCATTCCATTCGATTCCATTCGATATCATTCGATTCCATTCCATCCCATTCCATTCCATTCCATTCCATTCCGTTCTACTCGGGTTGATTCCATTCCATTCCATTTCATTGCATTCCATTCCATTCCATTTCTTTCGATTCCATTCGATTCCATTCCATTCCATTCCATTCCAATCCATTCCATTCTACTCAGGTTGATTCCGTTCCATTCCATTCCATTCCATTCCATTCCATTCCATTTCATTCCATTCGATTCCACTCGATTCCATTCCATTCCTTTCCATTCCATTCCAATCCATTCCATTCTACTCGGGTGGATTCCATTCCATTCCATTCCATTCCATTCCATTCCATTCCATTCCATTCCATTCCATTCCATTCCGTTCTAGTCGGGTTGATTCCATTCCATTCCATTCCATTCCATTCCATTCCATTCCATTCCATTCCATTCCATTCCATTCCATTCCATTCCATTCCATTCTATTCCATTCCATTCTACTCCTTTGAATTCCATTCCATTCCATTCCATTCCATTCCATTCCATTCCATTCCTTTCCATTCCATTTAGTTCTACTCGGGTTGATTCCATTCCTTTCCATTCCATTCCATTCCATTCCATTGCATTCCATTCCATTCCATTCCATTCCATTCCATTCCATTCCAATCCATTCCATTCTACTCGGGTTCACTCCATTCCATTCCATTCCATTCCAATCCATTATATTCCATTCTATTCCATTCGATTCCATTCGATTCCATTCCATTCCATTCCATTCCATTCCATTCCATTCCATTCCATTCCTTTCCATTTACTCCATTGCGTTCTACTCGGGTTGATTCCATTGAGTTTGGTTCCGTTCCGTTCCGTCCCGTCCCGTCCCGTGCCGTTTTACTCGGGTTGATTCCTTTCCATTCCGTTCCGCTCGTTTCCGTTATGTTCCATTCTGTTCCACGCGGGTTGGTTCAATTCCATTCTATTCTATTCTATTCCTTTTCTTTCCATTCCATTCCATTCCATTCCATTCTACTAGGGTTGATTCCATGCCATTCCGTTCCGTTCCATTCCGTCTCATCCCGACCCATCCCATCCCGTCCCGTCCCGTCCCATCCCGTTCCGTTCCACATGGGTTGAATCAATTCCTTTCGGTTACATTGAATTCCATTCCATTCCATTCTACTCGGATTGATTCCATTCCATTCCATTCCATTCCATTCCATTCGATTCCATTCCATTCCATTCCTTTCCATTCCAATCCATTCCATTCTACTCGGGTTGATTCCATTCTATTCCATTCCATTCCATTCCATTCCATTCCATTCCATTCCATTCCATTCCATTCCATTCCATTCTGTTCTACTCGGGTTGATTCCATTCTATTCCATTCCATTCCGTTCGATTCCATTTGATTCCATTCCATTCCATTCCATTCCATTCCATTCCCTTCCATTCCATTCTATTCCATTGAATTCCATTCCATTGCATTCCATTCCATTCCATTCCGTTCTACTCTGATTGATTCCATTCCATTCCATTCCAATCCATTCCATTCGTCTCCATTCAATTCCATTCGATTCCATTCCATTCTATTCCATTGAATTCCATTCCATTCCATTCCATTCCATCCAATTCCATTCCTTTCCATTCCAATCCACTCCATTCTACTCGGGTTGATTCCTTTCCATTCCATTCCATTCCATTCCATTCGATTCCATTCCATTCCATTCCATTCCATTCCATTCCGTTCTATTCGGGTTGATTCCATTCTATTCCATTCCATTCCGTTCGATTCCATTCGATTCCATTCGATTCCATTCCATTCCATTCCATTCCCTTCCATTCCATTCTATTCCATTGAATTCCATTCCATTCCATTGCATTCCATTCCATTCCATTCCATTCCATTCCATTCCATTCCGTTCTACTCTGATTGACTCCATTCCATTCCATTCCATTCTATTCCATTCCATTCCATTCCATTCCATTCCATTCGATTCCATTCCATTCCATTCCATTCCATTCCATTCCATTCCATTCCATTCCATTCCATTCCATTCCTTTCCATTCCAACCCATTCCTTTCTACTCGGGTTGATTCCATTCCTTTCCATTCCATTCCATTCCATTCCATTCCATTCCATTCCATTCCATTCCATTCCATTCCATTCCATTCCATTCCATTTCATTCCAAACCGTTCCATTCTACTCGGATTCATCATTCCATTCCATTCCATTCCATTCCATTCCACTCGGGTTCATTCCATTCCATTCCATTCCTTTCCATTCCATTCCATTCCATTCCATTCCGTTCTACTCAGGTTGATTTCCATTCCATTCCATTCCATTCCATTCCATTCCATTCCATTCCATTCCATTCCATTCCATTCCATTCTATTCCATTCCGTTCTACTCGGCTTGAATCCATTGAGTTCCGTTCCGTTCCGTTCCGTCCCGACACGTCCCGTCCCGTCCCGTCCCGTCCCGTCCCGTCCCGTCCCGTGCCGTTGTACTCGGGTTGATTCCATTCCACTCCGTTCCGTTCCTTTCCGTTCCCTTCCATTCAGTTCCACGCGGGTTGATTCAATTCCATTCTATTCTATTCCATTCCATTCCATTCCATTCCATTCCATTCCATTCCATTCCATTCAATTTTACTCGGGTTGATTCCATGCCGTTCCGTTCCGTTCCATTCTGTCCCATCCCGACGCGTCCCGTCCCGTCCCGTCCCATTCCGTTCCGTTCTGATCGGGTTGATTCCGTTCCATTCCGTTCCGTTCCTTTCCGTTCCATTCCATTCCGTTACACGCGGGTTGATTCAATTCCATTCTATTACATTGAATTCCATTCCATTCCATTCCATTCCATTCTACTCAGATTGATTGCATTCCATTCCATTCCATTCCAGTCCATTCCAATCCATTCCATTCTACTCGGGTTGATTCCATTCCATTCCATTCCATTCCATTCCATTCCATTCCATTCCATTCCATTCCATTGCGTTCCATTCAATTCGATTCCATTCCATTCCATTCCATTCCATTCCAATCCATTCCATTCTACTTGGGTTCATTCCATTCCATTCCATTCCATTCCATTCCATTCGATTCCATTCGATTCCATTCCATTTCATTCCATTCCATTCTGTTCTACTCGGGTTGATTCCACTCCATTCCATTCCATTCCATTCCATTCTATTCCATTCCATTCCATTCGATTCCATTCTATTCCATTCGATTCCATTCCATTCCATTTCAATTTATTCCAATCCATTCCATTCCATTCTATTCCATTGAATTCCATTCCATTCCATTCCAATCCATCCAATTCCATTCCTTTCCATTCCAATCCATGCCATTCTACTCGGGTTGAATCCATTCCATTCCATTCCATTCCATTCCATTCGATTCCATTCCATTCCATTGCATTCCATTCCATTCCGTTCTACTCGGGTTGATTCCATTCTATTCCATTCCATTCCGTTCGATTCCATTCGATTCCATTCGATTCCATTCCATTCCATTCCATTCCCTTCCATTCCATTCTATTCCATTGAATTCCATTGCATTCCATTCCATTCCATTCCATTCCATTCCGTTCTACTCTGATTGACTCCATTCCATTCCATTCCATTCCATTCCATTCCATTCCATTCCATTCCATTCCATTCCATTCCATTCCATTCGATTCCATTCCATTCCATTCCATTCCATTCCATTCCATTCCAATACATTCCATTCTACTCTGGTTGATTCCATTCCATTCCATTCCATTCCATTCCATTCCATTCGTCTCCATTCGATTCCATTCGATTCCATTCCATTCTATTCCATTGAATTCCATTCCATTCCATTCCATTCCATTCCATTCTATTCCATTCCATTCCATTCCATTCCGTTCTACTCGGGTTGATTCCATTCCATTCCATTCCATTCCATTGCATTCCATTCCACTCCATTCCATTCGATTCCATTCGATTCCATTCCATTCCATTCCATTCCATTCCAATCCATTCCATTCTACTCGGGTTGATTCCATTCCATTCCATTCCATTCCATTCCATTCCATTCCATTCCATTCCATTCCATTGCATTCCATTCGATTCCATTCGATTCCATTCCATTCGATTCCATTCGATATCATTCGATTCCATTCCATCCCATTCCATTCCATTCCATTCCATTCCGTTCTACTCGGGTTGATTCCATTCCATTCCGTTTCATTCCATTCCATTCCATTCCATTCCATTCCATTCCATTCCGTTCTAATCGGTTTGATTCCACTCCATTCCATTCCATTCCATTCCATTCCATTCCATTCCATTCCATTCCATTCCTTTGCATTCCAACCCATTCCGTTCTACTCGGGTTGATTCCATTCCATTCCATTCCATTCCATTCCATTCCATTCCATTCCATTCCATTCCATTCGATTCCATTCCATTCCATTCCATTCCATTTCATTCCAAACCATTCCATTCTACTCGGGTTCATCATTCCATTCCACTCCATTCCATTCCATTCCACTCGGATTCTTTCCATTCCATTCCATTCCATTCCATTCCATTCCATTCCATTCCATTCCATTCCGTTCTACTCAGGTTGATTTCCATTCAATTCCATTCCATTCCATTCCATTCCATTCCATTCCATTCCATTCCATTCCACTCCATTCCATTCCGTTGTATTCGGGTTGATTCCATTCCATTCCATTCCATTCCATTCCATTCCATTCCATTCCATTCCATTCCATTCCGTTCTACTCAGGTTGATTTCCATTCAATTCCATTCCATTCCATTCCATTCCATTCCATTCCATTCCATTCCATTCCACTCCATTCCATTCCGTTGTATTCGGGTTGATTCCATTCCATTCCATTCCATTCCATTCCATTCCATTCCATTCCATTCCATTCTATTCCATTCCGTTCTACTCGGCTTGAATCCATTGATTTCCGTTCCGTTCCGTTCCGTCCCGACACGTCCCGTCCCGTCCCGTCCCGTCCCGTCCCATCCCGTCCCGTCCCGTCCCGTGCCGTTGTACTCGGGTTGATTCCATTCCACTCCGTTCCGTTCATTTCCGTTCCGTTCCATTCAGTTCCACGCGGGTTGATTCAATTCCATTCTATTCTATTCCATTCCATTCCATTCCATTCCATTCCATTCCATTCCATTCTACTCGGGTTGATTCCATGGCGTTCCGTTCCGTTCCATTGCGTCCCATCCCGACGCGTCCCGTCCCGTCCCGTCCCGTCAAATTACGTTCCGTTCTGATCGGGTTGATTCCGTTCCATTCCGTTCCGTTCCTTTCCGTTCCGTTCCATTCCGTTACACGCGGGTTGATTCAATTCCATTCTATTACATTGAATTCCATTCCATTCCATTCCATTCCATTCTACTCGGATTGATTGCATTCCATTCCATTCCATTCCAGTCCATTCCAATCCATTCCATTCTACTCGGGTTGATTCCATTCCATTCCATTCCATTCCATTCCATTCCATTCCATTCCATTCCATTCCATTCCATTCCATTCCATTCCATTCCACTCGGGCTCATTCCATTCCATTCCATTCCATTCCATTCCATTCCATTCCATTCCATTCCATTCCATTCCATTCCATTCCGTTCTACTCGGGTTGATTTCCATTCCATTCCATTCCATTCCATTCCACTCCATTCCATTCCATTCCATTCCATTCCATTCCATTCCATTCCATTCCATTCCATTCCTTTCCATTTATTCCATTCCGTTCTACTCGGTTTGATTCCATTGAGTTTGGTTACGTTCCGTTCCGTCCCATCCCGTCCCGTCCCGTCCCGCTCCGTTTTACTCGGGTTGATTCCTTTGCATTCCGTTCCGCTCGTTTCCATTCCGTTCCATTCCGTTCCACGCGGGTTGGTTCAATTCCATTCTATTCTATTCTATTCCTTTCCATTAAATTCCATTCTACTCGGGTTGATTCCATGCCGTTCCATTCCGTTCCATTCCGTCCCATCCCGACCCGTCCCATCCCGTCCTGTCCCGTCCCATCCCGTTCCGTTCCACATGGGTTGATTCAATTCCTTTCGGTTACATTGAATTCCATTCCATTCCATTCCATTCCATTCCATTCCATTCCATTCCATTCCATTCCATTCCATTCCTTTCCATTCCATTCCTTTCCATTCCAATCCATTCCATTCTACTCGGGTTGATTCCATTCCATTCCAATCCATTCCATTCCATTCCATTCCATTCCATTCCATTCCATTCCGTTCAGTTTCATTCCATTCCATTCCATTCCATTCCATTCCTTTCCATTCCATTCCATTCCATTCCATTCCATTCTATTCCATTACATTCTACTACATTGAATTCCATTCCATTCCATTCAATTCCATTCCATTCCATTCCTTTTCATTCCATATAGTTCTACTCGGGTTGATTCCATTCCATTCCATTCCATTCCATTCCATTCCATTCCATTCCATTCCATTGCATTCCATTCCATTCCATTGCATTCCATTCCATTCCATTCCATTACTTTCCATTCCATTCCATTCCAATCCATTCCATTCTACTCGGGTTGACTCCATTCCATTCCATTCCATTCCATTCCATTCCATTCCATTCCATTCCATTATATTCCATTCTATTCCATTCGATTCCGTTCGATTCCATTCCATTCCATTCCATTCCATTCCATTCCATTCGATTCCATTCCATTCCATTCGATTCCATTCCATTCCATTCCATTCCATTCCATTCCATTCCATTCCATTCCATTCCATTGCGTTCCATTCGATTCGATTCCATTCCATTCCATTCCATTCCATTCCAATCCATTCCATTCTACTTGGGTTGATTCCATTCCATTCCATTCCATTCGATTCCATTTGATTCCATTCCATTCCATTCCATTCCATTCCATTCCATTCCATTCCATTCCATTCCATTCTGTTCTAGTCGGGTTGATTCCATTCCATTCCATTCCATTCCATTCCATTCTATTCCATTCCATTCCATTCGATTCCATTCTATTCCATTCGATGCCATTCCATTCCATTTCATTTTATTCCATTCCATTCCATTCCATTCTATTCCATTGAATTCCATTCCATTCCATTCCATTCCATTCCATTCCATTCCATTCCATTCCATTCCATTCCATTCCATTCCATTCCATTCCATTCCATTCCATTCCTTTCCATTCCAATCCATTCCATTCTACTCGGGTTGATTCCATTCCATTCCATTCCATTCCATTCCATTCGATTCCATTCCATTCCATTCCATTCCATTCCATTCCGTTCTACTCGGGTTGATTCCATTCTATTCCATTCCATTCCGTTCGATTCCATTCGATTCCATTCGATTCCATTCCATTCCATTCCATTCACTTCCATTCCATTCTATTCCATTGAATTCCATTCCATTCCATTTCATTGCATTCCATTCCATTCCATTTCTTTCGATTCCATTCGATTCCATTCCATTCCATTCCATTCCAATCCATTCCATTCTACTCAGGTTGATTCCGTTCCATTCCATTCCATTCCATTCCATTCCATTCCATTTCATTCCATTCGATTCCACTCGATTCCATTCCATTCCTTTCCATTCCATTCCAATCCATTCCATTCTACTCGGGTGGATTCCATTCCATTCCATTCCATTCCATTCCATTCCATTCCATTCCATTCCATTCCATTCCATTCCGTTCTAGTCGGGTTGATTCCATTCCATTCCATTCCATTCCATTCCATTCCATTCCATTCCATTCCATTCCATTCCATTCCATTCCATTCCATTCCATTCCATTCCATTCTATTCCATTCCATTCTACTCCTTTGAATTCCATTCCATTCCATTCCATTCCATTCCATTCCATTCCATTCCTTTCCATTCCATTTAGTTCTACTCGGGTTGATTCCATTCCTTTCCATTCCATTCCATTCCATTCCATTGCATTCCATTCCATTCCATTCCATTCCATTCCATTCCATTCCAATCCATTCCATTCTACTCGGGTTCACTCCATTCCATTCCATTCCATTCCAATCCATTATATTCCATTCTATTCCATTCGATTCCATTCGATTCCATTCCATTCCATTCCATTCCATTCCATTCCATTCCATTCCATTCCATTCCTTTCCATTTACTCCATTGCGTTCTACTCGGGTTGATTCCATTGAGTTTGGTTCCGTTCCGTTCCGTCCCGTCCCGTCCCGTGCCGTTTTACTCGGGTTGATTCCTTTCCATTCCGTTCCACTCGTTTCCGTTATGTTCCATTCTGTTCCACGCGGGTTGGTTCAATTCCATTCTATTCTATTCTATTCCTTTTCTTTCCATTCCATTCCATTCCATTCCATTCTACTAGGGTTGATTCCATGCCATTCCGTTCCGTTCCATTCCGTCTCATCCCGACCCATCCCATCCCGTCCCGTCCCGTCCCATCCCGTTCCGTTCCACATGGGTTGAATCAATTCCTTTCGGTTACATTGAATTCCATTCCATTCCATTCTACTCGGATTGATTCCATTCCATTCCATTCCATTCCATTCCATTCGATTCCATTCCATTCCATTCCTTTCCATTCCAATCCATTCCATTCTACTCGGGTTGATTCCATTCTATTCCATTCCATTCCATTCCATTCCATTCCATTCCATTCCATTCCATTCCATTCCATTCTGTTCTACTCGGGTTGATTCCATTCTATTCCATTCCATTCCGTTCGATTCCATTTGATTCCATTCCATTCCATTCCATTCCATTCCATTCCATTCCCTTCCATTCCATTCTATTCCATTGAATTCCATTCCATTGCATTCCATTCCATTCCATTCCGTTCTACTCTGATTGATTCCATTCCATTCCATTCCATTCCATTCCATTCGTCTCCATTCAATTCCATTCGATTCCATTCCATTCTATTCCATTGAATTCCATTCCATTCCATTCCATTCCATCCAATTCCATTCCTTTCCATTCCAATCCACTCCATTCTACTCGGGTTGATTCCTTTCCATTCCATTCCATTCCATTCCATTCGATTCCATTCCATTCCATTCCATTCCATTCCATTCCGTTCTATTCGGGTTGATTCCATTCTATTCCATTCCATTCCGTTCGATTCCATTCGATTCCATTCGATTCCATTCCATTCCATTCCATTCCCTTCCATTCCATTCTATTCCATTGAATTCCATTCCATTCCATTGCATTCCATTCCATTCCATTCCATTCCATTCCATTCCATTCCGTTCTACTCTGATTGACTCCATTCCATTCCATTCCATTCTATTCCATTCCATTCCATTCCATTCCATTCCATTCGATTCCATTCCATTCCATTCCATTCCATTCCATTCCATTCCATTCCATTCAATTCCATTCCTTTCCATTCCAACCCATTCCTTTCTACTCGGGTTGATTCCATTCCTTTCCATTCCATTCCATTCCATTCCATTCCATTCCATTCCATTCCATTCCATTCCATTCCATTCCATTCCATTCCATTTCATTCCAAACCGTTCCATTCTACTCGGATTCATCATTCCATTCCATTCCATTCCATTCCATTCCACTCGGGTTCATTCCATTCCATTCCATTCCTTTCCATTCCATTCCATTCCATTCCATTCCGTTCTACTCAGGTTGATTTCCATTCCATTCCATTCCATTCCATTCCATTCCATTCCATTCCATTCCATTCCATTCCATTCCATTCCATTCTATTCCATTCCGTTCTACTCGGCTTGAATCCATTGAGTTCCGTTCCGTTCCGTTCCGTCCCGACACGTCCCGTCCCGTCCCGTCCCGTCCCGTCCCGTCCCGTCCCGTGCCGTTGTACTCGGGTTGATTCCATTCCACTCCGTTCCGTTCCTTTCCGTTCCCTTCCATTCAGTTCCACGCGGGTTGATTCAATTCCATTCTATTCTATTCCATTCCATTCCATTCCATTCCATTCCATTCCATTCCATTCCATTCAATTTTACTCGGGTTGATTCCATGCCGTTCCGTTCCGTTCCATTCTGTCCCATCCCGACGCGTCCCGTCCCGTCCCGTCCCATTCCGTTCCGTTCTGATCGGGTTGATTCCGTTCCATTCCGTTCCGTTCCTTTCCGTTCCATTCCATTCCGTTACACGCGGGTTGATTCAATTCCATTCTATTACATTGAATTCCATTCCATTCCATTCCATTCCATTCTACTCAGATTGATTGCATTCCATTCCATTCCATTCCAGTCCATTCCAATCCATTCCATTCTACTCGGGTTGATTCCATTCCATTCCATTCCATTCCATTCCATTCCATTCCATTCCATTCCATTCCATTGCGTTCCATTCGATTCGATTCCATTCCATTCCATTCCATTCCATTCCAATCCATTCCATTCTACTTGGGTTCATTCCATTCCATTCCATTCCATTCCATTCCATTCGATTCCATTCGATTCCATTCCATTTCATTCCATTCCATTCTGTTCTACTCGGGTTGATTCCACTCCATTCCATTCCATTCCATTCCATTCTATTCCATTCCATTCCATTCGATTCCATTCTATTCCATTCGATTCCATTCCATTCCATTTCAATTTATTCCAATCCATTCCATTCCATTCTATTCCATTGAATTCCATTCCATTCCATTCCAATCCATCCAATTCCATTCCTTTCCATTCCAATCCATGCCATTCTACTCGGGTTGAATCCATTCCATTCCATTCCATTCCATTCCATTCGATTCCATTCCATTCCATTGCATTCCATTCCATTCCGTTCTACTCGGGTTGATTCCATTCTATTCCATTCCATTCCGTTCGATTCCATTCGATTCCATTCGATTCCATTCCATTCCATTCCATTCCCTTCCATTCCATTCTATTCCATTGAATTCCATTGCATTCCATTCCATTCCATTCCATTCCATTCCGTTCTACTCTGATTGACTCCATTCCATTCCATTCCATTCCATTCCATTCCATTCCATTCCATTCCATTCCATTCCATTCCATTCCATTCGATTCCATTCCATTCCATTCCATTCCATTCCATTCCATTCCAATACATTCCATTCTACTCTGGTTGATTCCATTCCATTCCATTCCATTCCATTCCATTCCATTCGTCTCCATTCGATTCCATTCGATTCCATTCCATTCTATTCCATTGAATTCCATTCCATTCCATTCCATTCCATTCCATTCTATTCCATTCCATTCCATTCCATTCCGTTCTACTCGGGTTGATTCCATTCCATTCCATTCCATTCCATTGCATTCCATTCCACTCCATTCCATTCGATTCCATTCGATTCCATTCCATTCCATTCCATTCCATTCCAATCCATTCCATTCTACTCGGGTTGATTCCATTCCATTCCATTCCATTCCATTCCATTCCATTCCATTCCATTCCATTCCATTGCATTCCATTCGATTCCATTCGATTCCATTCCATTCGATTCCATTCGATATCATTCGATTCCATTCCATCCCATTCCATTCCATTCCATTCCATTCCGTTCTACTCGGGTTGATTCCATTCCATTCCGTTTCATTCCATTCCATTCCATTCCATTCCATTCCATTCCATTCCGTTCTAATCGGTTTGATTCCACTCCATTCCATTCCATTCCATTCCATTCCATTCCATTCCATTCCATTCCATTCCTTTGCATTCCAACCCATTCCGTTCTACTCGGGTTGATTCCATTCCATTCCATTCCATTCCATTCCATTCCATTCCATTCCATTCCATTCCATTCCATTCGATTCCATTCCATTCCATTCCATTCCATTTCATTCCAAACCATTCCATTCTACTCGGGTTCATCATTCCATTCCACTCCATTCCATTCCATTCCACTCGGGTTCTTTCCATTCCATTCCATTCCATTCCATTCCATTCCATTCCATTCCATTCCGTCCTACTCAGGTTGATTTCCATTCAATTCCATTCCATTCCATTCCATTCCATTCCATTCCATTCCATTCCATTCCACTCCATTCCATTCCGTTGTATTCGGGTTGATTCCATTCCATTCCATTCCATTCCATTCCATTCCATTCCATTCCATTCCATTCCGTTCTACTCAGGTTGATTTCCATTCAATTCCATTCCATTCCATTCCATTCCATTCCATTCCATTCCATTCCATTCCACTCCATTCCATTCCGTTGTATTCGGGTTGATTCCATTCCATTCCATTCCATTCCATTCCATTCCATTCCATTCCATTCCATTCTATTCCATTCCGTTCTACTCGGCTTGAATCCATTGATTTCCGTTCCGTTCCGTTCCGTCCCGACACGTCCCGTCCCGTCCCGTCCCGTCCCGTCCCATCCCGTCCCGTCCCGTCCCGTGCCGTTGTACTCGGGTTGATTCCATTCCACTCCGTTCCGTTCATTTCCGTTCCGTTCCATTCAGTTCCACGCGGGTTGATTCAATTCCATTCTATTCTATTCCATTCCATTCCATTCCATTCCATTCCATTCCATTCCATTCTACTCGGGTTGATTCCATGGCGTTCCGTTCCGTTCCATTGCGTCCCATCCCGACGCGTCCCGTCCCGTCCCGTCCCGTCAAATTACGTTCCGTTCTGATCGGGTTGATTCCGTTCCATTCCGTTCCGTTCCTTTCCGTTCCGTTCCATTCCGTTACACGCGGGTTGATTCAATTCCATTCTATTACATTGAATTCCATTCCATTCCATTCCATTCCATTCTACTCGGATTGATTGCATTCCATTCCATTCCATTCCAGTCCATTCCAATCCATTCCATTCTACTCGGGTTGATTCCATTCCATTCCATTCCATTCCATTCCATTCCATTCCATTCCATTCCATTCCATTCCATTCCATTCCATTCCATTCCACTCGGGCTCATTCCATTCCATTCCATTCCATTCCATTCCATTCCATTCCATTCCATTCCATTCCATTCCGTTCTACTCGGGTTGATTTCCATTCCATTCCATTCCATTCCATTCCACTCCATTCCATTCCATTCCATTCCATTCCATTCCATTCCATTCCATTCCATTCCTTTCCATTTATTCCATTCCGTTCTACTCGGTTTGATTCCATTGAGTTTGGTTACGTTCCGTTCCGTCCCATCCCGTCCCGTCCCGTCCCGCTCCGTTTTACTCGGGTTGATTCCTTTGCATTCCGTTCCGCTCGTTTCCATTCCGTTCCATTCCGTTCCACGCGGGTTGGTTCAATTCCATTCTATTCTATTCTATTCCTTTCCATTAAATTCCATTCTACTCGGGTTGATTCCATGCCGTTCCATTCCGTTCCATTCCGTCCCATCCCGACCCGTCCCATCCCGTCCTGTCCCGTCCCATCCCGTTCCGTTCCACATGGGTTGATTCAATTCCTTTCGGTTACATTGAATTCCATTCCATTCCATTCCATTCCATTCCATTCCATTCCATTCCATTCCATTCCATTCCTTTCCATTCCATTCCTTTCCATTCCAATCCATTCCATTCTACTCGGGTTGATTCCATTCCATTCCAATCCATTCCATTCCATTCCATTCCATTCCATTCCATTCCATTCCATTCCGTTCAGTTTCATTCCATTCCATTCCATTCCATTCCATTCCTTTCCATTCCATTCCATTCCATTCCATTCCATTCTATTCCATTACATTCTACTACATTGAATTCCATTCCATTCCATTCAATTCCATTCCATTCCATTCCTTTTCATTCCATATAGTTCTACTCGGGTTGATTCCATTCCATTCCATTCCATTCCATTCCATTCCATTCCATTCCATTCCATTGCATTCCATTCCATTCCATTGCATTCCATTCCATTCCATTCCATTACTTTCCATTCCATTCCATTCCAATCCATTCCATTCTACTCGGGTTGACTCCATTCCATTCCATTCCATTCCATTCCATTCCATTCCATTCCATTCCATTATATTCCATTCTATTCCATTCGATTCCGTTCGATTCCATTCCATTCCATTCCATTCCATTCCATTCCATTCCATTCCATTCCATTCGATTCCATTCCATTCCATTCCATTCCATTCCATTCCATTCCATTCCATTCCATTCCATTGCGTTCCATTCGATTCGATTCCATTCCATTCCATTCCATTCCATTCCAATCCATTCCATTCTACTTGGGTTGATTCCATTCCATTCCATTCCATTCGATTCCATTTGATTCCATTCCATTCCATTCCATTCCATTCCATTCCATTCCATTCCATTCCATTCCATTCTGTTCTAGTCGGGTTGATTCCATTCCATTCCATTCCATTCCATTCCATTCTATTCCATTCCATTCCATTCGATTCCATTCTATTCCATTCGATGCCATTCCATTCCATTTCATTTTATTCCATTCCATTCCATTCCATTCTATTCCATTGAATTCCATTCCATTCCATTCCATTCCATTCCATTCCATTCCATTCCATTCCATTCCATTCCATTCCTTTCCATTCCAATCCATTCCATTCTACTCGGGTTGATTCCATTCCATTCCATTCCATTCCATTCCATTCCATTCCATTCCATTCCATTCCATTCCATTCCATTCCATTCCGTTCTACTCGGGTTGATTCCATTCTATTCCATTCCATTCCGTTCGATTCCATTCGATTCCATTCGATTCGATTCCATTCCATTCCATTCACTTCCATTCCATTCTATTCCATTGAATTCCATTCCATTCCATTGCATTCCATTCCATTCCATTCCATTCCATTCCGTTCTACTCTGATTGACTCCATTCCATTCCATTCCATTCCATTCCATTCCATTCCATTCCATTCCATTCCATTCCTTTCCATTCCATTCCATTCCATTCCATTCCAATACATTCCATTCTACTCTGGTTGATTCCATTCCATTCCATTCCATTCCATTCCATTCCATTCCATTCCATTCCATTCCATTCCATTCCATTCCGTTCTACTCGGGTTGATTCCATTCCATTCCATTCCATTCCATTCCATTCCATTCCATTCCATTCCACTCCATTCCATTCGATTCCATTCGATTCCATTCCATTCCATTCCATTCCATTCCAATCCATTCCATTCTACTCGGGTTGATTCCATTCCATTCCATTCCATTCCATTCCATTCCATTCCATTCCATTCCATTCCATTCCATTGCATTCCATTCGATTCCATTCGATTCCATTCCATTCTATTCCATTCGAGATCATTCGATTCCATTCCATCCCATTCCATTCCATTCCATTCCATTCCGTTTTACTCGGGTTGATTCCATTCCATGCCATTTCATTCCATTCCATTCCATTCCATTCCATTCCATTCCATTCGATTCCATTCCATTCCATTCCATTCCAAATCATTCCATTCTACTCGGGTTGATTCCATTCCATTCCATTCCATTCCATTCCATTCCATTCCATTCCATTCCATTCCACTCGATTCCATTCCATTCTTTCCATTCCATTCCAATCCATTCCATTCTACTCGGGTGGATTCCATTCCATTCCATTCCATTCCATTCCATTCCAGTCCATTCCATTCCATTCCATTCCATTCCATTCCATTCCATTCCATTCCATTCCATTCCATTCCATTCCGTTCTAGTCGGGTTGATTCCATTCTATTCCATTCCATTCCATTCCATTCCATTCCATTCCATTCCATTCCATTCTATTCCACTCCATTCTACTCCATTGAATTCCATTCCATTCCATTCTATTCCATTCCATTCCATTCCTTTCCATTCCATTTATTTCTACTCGGGTTGATTCCATTCCATTCCATTCCATTCCATTCCATTCCATTCCATTCCATTCCATTCCATTCCATTCCATTCCATTGCATTCCATTCGATTCCATTCGATTCCATTCCATTCCATTCCATTCCATTCCATTCCATTCCATTCCATTCCATTCCATTCCATTCCATTCCATTCCGTTCCACTCGGGTTGATTCCATTCTATTCCATTCCATTCCATTCGATTCCATTCGATATCATTCGATTCCATTCCATCCCATTCCATTCCATTCCATTCCATTCCGTTCTTCTTGGGTTGATTCCATTCCATTCCATTCCATTCCATTCCATTTCTTTCGATTCCATTCGATTCCATTCCATTCCATTCCATTCCAATCCATTGCATTCTACTCAGGTTGATTCCTTTCCATTCCATTCCATTCCATTCCATTCCATTCCATTCCATTCCATTCCATTCGATTCCATTCGATTCCATTCCATTCCATTCCATTCCATTCCCTTCCATTCCATTCCATTCCATTCCATTCCGTTCTAGTCGGGTTGATTCCATTCCATTCCATTGCATTCCATTCCATTCCATTCCATTCCATTCCATTCCATTCCATTCCATTCCATTCCATTCCATTCCATTCTATTCCATTCCATTCTACTCCATTGAATTCCATTCCATTCCATTCCATTCCATTCCATTCCATTCCTTTGCAATCCATTTAGTTCTACTCGGGTTGATTCCATTCCATTCCATTCCATTCCATTCCATTCCATTCCATTCCATTCCATTCCATTCCATTACTTTCCATTCCATTCCATTCCAATCCATTCTATTCTACTCGGGTTGACTCCATTCCATTCCATTCCACTCCATTCCATTCCGTTATATTCCATTCTATTCCATTCGATTCCGATCGATTCCATTCCATTCCATTCCATTCCATTCCATTCCATTCGATTCCATTCCATTCCATTCGATTCCCTTCCATTCCATTCCATTCCATTCCATTCCATTCCAATCCATTCCATTCTACTCGGGTTGATTCCATTCCATTCCATTCCATTCCATTCCAATCCATTCCATTCCATTCCATTCCATTCCATTCCATTCCATTCCTTTCTATTCCATTCCATTCCATTCCATTCCATTCCATTCCATTCCATTCCATTCCGTTCTACTCGGGTTGATTCCACTCCATTCCATTCCCTTCCATTCCATTCCATTCCATTCCATTCCATTCCATTCCATTCCATTCCTTTCCATTCCAACCCATTCCTTTCTACTCGGGTTGATTCCATTCCATTCCATTCCATTCCATTCCATTCCATTCCATTCCATTCCATTCCATTCAATTCCATTCGATTCCATTCCATTCCATTCCATTCCATTCCATTCCATTCCATTCGATTCCATTCCATTCCATTCCATTCCATTCCATTCCATTCCATTCCATTTCATTCCAAACCGTTCCATTCTACTCGGATTCATCATTCCATTCCATTACATTCCATTCCATTCCACTCGGGTTCATTCCATTCCATTCCATTCCATTCCATTCCATTCCATTACATTCCATTCCGTTCTACTCAGGTTGATTTCCATTCCATTCCATTCAATTCCATTCCATTCCATTCCATTCCATTCCATTCCATTCCATTCCATTCCATTCTATTCCATTCCGTTCTACTCGGCTTGAATCCATTGAGTTCCGTTCCGTTCCGTTCCGTCCCGACACGTCCCGTCCCGTCCCGTCCCGTCCCGTCCCGTCCCGTCCCGTCCCGTGCCGTTGTACTCGGGTTGATTCCATTCCACTCCGTTCCGTTCCTTTCCGTTCCCTTCCATTCAGTTCCACGCGGGTTGATTCAATTCCATTCTATTCTACTCCATTCCATTCCATTCCATTCCATTCCATTCCATTCCATTCCATTCCATTCAATTTTACTCGGGTTGATTCCATGCCGTTCCGTTCCGTTCCATTCTGTCCCATCCCGACGCGTCCCGTCCCGTCCCGTCCCATTCCGTTCCGTGCTGATCGGGTTGATTCCGTTCCATTTCGTTCCGTTCCTTTCCGTTCCATTCCATTCCGTTACACGCGGGTTGATTCAATTCCATTCTATTACATTGAATTCCATTCCATTCCATTCCATTCCATTCTACTCGGATTGATTGCATTCTATTCCATTCCATTCCAGTCCATTCCAATCCATTCCATTCTACTCGGGTTGATTCCATTCCATTCCATTCCATTTCATTCCATTCCATTCCATTCCATTGCGTTCCATTCGATTCGATTCCATTCCATTCCATTCCATTCCTTTCCAATCCATTCCATTCTACTTGGGTTCATTCCATTCCATTCCATTCCATTCCATTCGATTCCATTCGATTCCATTCCATTCCATTCCATTCCATTCTGTTCTACACGGGTTGATTCCACTCCATTCCATTCCATTCCATTCCATTCTATTCCATTCCATTCCATTCGATTCCATTCTATTCCATTCGATTCCATTCCATTCCATTTCATTTTATTCCAATCCATTCCATTCCATTCTATTCCATTGAATTCCATTCCATTCCATTCCATTCCATCCAATTCCATTCCTTTCCATTCCAATCCATTCCATTCTACTCGGGTTGATTCCATTCTATTCCATTCCATTCCGTTCGATTCCATTCGATTCCATTCGATTCCATTCCATTCCATTCCATTCCCTTCCATTCCATTCTATTCCATTGAATTCCATTCCATTCCATTGCATTCCATTCCATTCCATTCCATTCCATTCCGTTCTACTCTGATTGACTCCATTCCATTCCATTCCATTCCATTCCATTCCATTCCATTCCATTCGATTCCATTCCATTCCATTCCATTCCATTCCAATACATTCCATTCTACTCTGGTTGATTCCATTCCATTCCATTCCATTCCATTCCATTCGTCTCCATTCGATTCCATTCGACTCCATTCCATTCTATTCCATTGAATTCCATTCCATTCCATTCCATTCCATTCCATTCCATTCCATTCCATTCCATTCCATTCCATTCCATTCGATTCCATTCCATTCCATTCCATTCCAATCCATTCCATTCTACTCGGGTTGATTCCATTCCATTCCATTCCATTCCATTCCATTCCATTCCATTCCATTCCATTCCATTCCATTCCATTGCATTCCATTCGATTCCATTCGATTCCATTCCATTCGATTCCATTCGAGATCATTCGATTCCATTCCATCCCATTCCATTCCATTCCATTCCATTCCGTTTTACTCGGGTTGATTCCATTCCATGCCATTTCATTCCATTCCATTCCATTCCATTCCATTCCATTCCATTCGATTCCATTCCATTCCATTCCATTCCAATCCATTCCATTCTACTCGGGTTGATTCCATTCCATTCCATTCCATTCCATTCCATTCCATTCCATTCCATTCCATTCCATTCCACTCGATTCCATTCCATTCTTTCCATTCCATTCCAATCCATTCCATTCTACTCGGGTGGATTCCATTCCATTCCATTCCATTCCATTCCATTCCATTCCATTCGATTCCATTCCATTCCATTCCATTCCATTCCATTCCATTCCATTCCATTCCATTCCATTCCATTCCATTCCATTCCGTTCTAGTCGGGTTGATTCCATTCTATTCCATTCCATTCCATTCCATTCCATTCCATTCCATTCCATTCTATTCCACTCCATTCTACTCCATTGAATTCCATTCCATTCCATTCTATTCCATTCCATTCCATTCCTTTCCATTCCATTTAGTTCTACTCGGGTTGATTCCATTCCATTCCATTCCATTCCATTCCATTCCATTCCATTCCATTCCATTCCATTCCATTGCATTCCATTCGATTCCATTCGATTCCATTCCATTCCATTCCATTCCATTACATTCCATTCCATTCCATTCCATTCCATTCGATTCCATTCCATTCCATTCCATTCCATTCGATTCCATTCCATTCCATTCCATTCCATTCCATTCCATTCCATTCCATTCCATTCCGTTCTAGTCGGGTTGATTCCATTCTATTCCATTCCATTCCATTCCATTCCATTCCATTCCATTCCATTCTATTCCACTCCATTCTACTCCATTGAATTCCATTCCATTCCATTCTATTCCATTCCATTCCATTCCTTTCCATTCCATTTAGTTCTACTTGGGTTGATTCCATTCCATTCCATTCCATTCCATTCCATTCCATTCCATTCCATTACATTCCATTCCATTCCATTGCATTCCATTCGATTCCATTCGATTCCATTCCATTCCATTCCATTCCATTCCATTCCATTCCATTCCATTCCATTCCATTCCATTCGATTCCATTCCATTCCATTCCATTCCATTTCATTCCAAACCATTCCATTCTACTCGGGTTCATCATTCCATTCCATTCCATTCCATTCCATTCCACTCGGGTTCTTTCCATTCCATTCCATTCCATTCCATTCCATTCCATTCCATTCCATTCCATTCCATTCCACTCGGGTTCTTTCCATTCCATTCCATTCCATTCCATTCCATTCCATTCCATTCCATTCCATTCCATTCTATTCCATTCCGTTCTACTCGGCTTGAATCCATTGAGTTCCGTTCCGTTCCGTTCCGTCCCGACACGTCCCGTCCCGTCCCGTCCCGTCCCGTCCCATCCCGTCCCTTCCCGTCCCGTGCCGTTGTACTCGGGTTGATTCCATTCCACTCCGTTCCGTTCATTTCCGTTCCGTTCCATTCAGTTCCACGCGGGTTGATTCAATTCCATTCTATTCTATTCCATTCCATTCCATTCCATTCCATTCCATTCCATTCCATTCTACTCGGGTTGATTCCATGCCGTTCCGTTCCGTTCAATTGCGTCCCATCCCGACGCGTCCCGTCCCGTCCCGTCCCGTCAAATTACGTTCCGTTCTGATCGGGTTGATTCCGTTCCATTCCGTTGCGTTCCTTTCCGTTCCGTTCCATTCCGTTACACGCGGGTTGATTCAATTCCATTCTATTACATTGAATTCCATTCCATTCCATTCCATTCCATTCTACTCGGATTGATTGCATTCCATTCCATTCCATTCCAGTCCATTCCAATCCATTCCATTCTACTCGGGTTGATTCCATTCCATTCCATTCCATTCCATTCCATTCCATTCCATTCCATTCCATTCCCCTCGGGCTCATTCCATTCCATTCCATTCCATTCCATTCCATTCCATTCCATTCCATTCCATTCCATTCCATTCCGTTCTACTCGGGTTGATTTCCATTCCATTCCATTCCATTCCATTCCACTCCATTCCATTCCATTCCATTCCATTCCATTCCATTCCATTCCATTCCTTTCCATTTATTCCATTCCGTTCTACTCGGGTTGATTCCATTGAGTTTGGTTACGTTCCGTTCCGTCCCATCCCGTCCCGTCCCGTCCCGTTCCGTTTTACTCGGGTTGATTCCTTTGCATTACGTTCCGCTCGTTTCCATTCCGTTCCATTCCGTTCCACGCGGGTTGGTTCAATTCCATTCTATTCTATTCTATTCCTTTCCATTCCATTCCATTCTACTCGGGTTGATTCCATGCCGTTCCATTCCGTTCCATTCCGTCCCATCCCGACCCGTCCCATCCCGTCCCGTCCCGTCCCATCCCGTTCCGTTCCACATGGGTTGATTCAATTCCTTTCGGTTACATTGAATTCCATTCCATTCCATTCCATTCCATTCCATTCCATTCCATTCCATTCCATTCCATTCCATTCCTTTCCATTCCAATCCATTCCATTCTACTCGGGTTGATTCCATTCCATTCCAATCCATTCCATTCCATTCCATTCCATTCCATTCCATTCAGTTTCATTCCATTCCATTCCATTCCATTCCATTCCTTTCCATTCCATTCCATTCCATTCCATTCCATTCTATTCCATTACATTCTACTACATTGAATTCCATTCCATTCCATTCAATTCCATTCCATTCCATTCCTTTCCATTCCATATAGTTCTACTCGGGTTGATTCCATTCCATTCCATTCCATTCCATTCCATTCCATTCCATTCCATTGCATTCCATTCCATTCCATTCCATTACTTTCCATTCCATCCCATTCCAATCCATTCCATTCTACTCGGGTTGACTCCATTCCATTCCATTCCATTCCATTCCATTCCATTCCATTATATTCCATTCTATTCCATTCGATTCCGTTCGATTCCATTCCATTCCATTCCATTCCATTCGATTCCATTCCATTCGATTCGATTCCATTCCATTCCATTCCATTCCATTCCATTCCATTCCATTCCATTCCATTCCATGGCTTTCCATTCGATTCGATTCCATTCCATTCCATTCCATTCCATTCCAATCCATTCCATTCTACTTGGGTTGATTCCATTCCATTCCATTCCATTCGATTCCATTCGATTCCATTCCATTCCATTCCATTCCATTCCATTCCATTCCATTCCATTCCATTCCATTCCATTCCATTCCATTCTGTTCTACTCGGGTTGATTCCACTCCATTCCATTCCATTCCATTCCATTCTATTCCATTCCATTCCATTCGATTCCATTCTATTCCATTCGATTCCATTCCATTCCATTTCATTTTATTCCATTCCATTCCGTTCCATTCTATTCCATTGAATTCCATTCCATTCCATTCCATTCCATCCCATTCCATTCCATTCCATTCCATTCCTTTCCATTCCAATCCATTCCATTCTACTCGGGTTGATTCCATTCCATTCCATTCCATTCCATTCCATTCGATTCCATTCCATTCCATTCCATTCCTTTCCATTCCGTTCTACTCGGGTTGATTCCATTCTATTCCATTCCATTCCGTTCGATTCCATTCGATTCCATTCGATTCCATTCCATTCCATTCCATTCCCTTCCATTCCATTCTATTCCATTGAATTCCATTCCATTCCATTGCATTCCATTCCATTCCATTCCATTCCATTCCGTTCTACTCTGATTGACTCCATTCCATTCCATTCCATTCCATTCCATTCCATTCCATTCCATTCCATTCCATTCCATTCCATTCCATTCCATTCCATTCCATTCCATTCCATTCCAATACATTCCATTCTACTCTGGTTGATTCCATTCCATTCCATTCCATTCCATTCCATTCGTCTCCATTCGATTCCATTCGATTCCATTCCATTCTATTCCATTGAATTCCATTCCATTCCATTCCATTCCATTCCATTCCATTCCATTCCATTCCATTCCATTCGATTCCATTCGATTCCATTCCATTCCATTCCATTCCAATCCATTCCATTCTACTCGGGTTGATTCCATTCCATTCCATTCCATTCCATTCCATTCCATTCCATTCCATTCCATTGCATTCCATTCGATTCCATTCGATTCCATTCCATTCGATTCCATTCGAGATCATTCGATTCCATTCCATCCCATTCCATTCCATTCCATTCCATTCCGTTTTACTCGGGTTGATTCCATTCCATGCCATTTCATTCCATTCCATTCCATTCCATTCCATTCGATTCCATTCGATTCCATTCCATTCCATTCCATTTCAATCCATTCCATTCTACTCGGGTTGATTCCATTCCATTCCATTCCATTCCATTCCATTCCATTCCATTCCATTCCATTCCACTCGATTCCATTCCATTCTTTCCATTCCATTCCAATCCATTCCATTCTACTCGGGTGGATTCCATTCCATTCCATTCCATTCCATTCCATTCCATTCCATTCCATTCGATTCCATTCCATTCCATTCCATTCCATTCGATTCCATTCCATTCCATTCCATTCCATTCCATTCCATTCCATTCCATTCCATTCCATTCCATTCCGTTCTAGTCGGGTTGATTCCATTCTATTCCATTCCATTCCATTCCATTCCATTCCATTCCATTCCATTCCATTCCATTCTATTCCACTCCATTCTACTCCATTGAATTCCAATCCATTCCATTCTATTCCATTCCATTCCATTCCTTTCCATTCCATTTAGTTCTACTCGGGTTGATTCCATTCCATTCCATTCCATTCCATTCCATTCCATTCCATTCTATTCCACTCCATTCTACTCCATTGAATTCCATTCCATTCCATTCTATTCCATTCCATTCCATTCCTTTCCATTCCATTTAGTTCTATTCGGGTTGATTCCATTCCATTCCATTCCATTCCATTCCATTCCATTCCATTCCATTCCATTCCATTCCATTCCATTGCATTCCATTCGATTCCATTCGATTCCATTCCATTCCATTCCATTCCATTCCATTCCATTCCATTCCATTCCATTCCATTCCATTCCATTCCGTTCCACTCGGGTTGATTCCATTCTATTCCATTCCATTCCATTCGATTCCATTCGATATCATTCGATTCCATTCCATCCCATTCCATTCCATTCCATTCCATTCCGTTCTTCTTGGGTTGATTCCATTCCATTCCATTCCATTCCATTCCATTTCTTTCGATTCCATTCGATTCCATTCCATTCCACTCCATTCCAATCCATTGCATTCTACTCAGGTTGATTCCATTCCATTCCATTCCATTCCATTCCATTCCATTCCATTCCATTCGATTCCACTCGATTCCATTCCATTCCTTTCCATTCCATTCCATTCCATTCCATTCCATTCCATTCGATTCCATTCCATTCCATTCCATTCCATTTCATTCCAAACCATTCCATTCTACTCGGGTTCATCATTCCATTCCACTCCTTTCCATTCCATTCCACTCGGGTTCTTTCCATTCCATTCCATTCCATTCCATTCCATTCCATTCCATTCCATTCCATTCCGTTCTACTCAGGTTGATTTCCATTCAATTCCATTCCATTCCATTCCATTCCATTCCATTCCATTCCATTCCATTCCATTCCACTCCATTCCATTCCGTTGTATTCGGGTTGATTCCATTCCATTCCATTCCATTCCATTCCATTCCATTCCATTCCATTCCATTCTATTCCATTCCGTTCCATTCCATTCCTTTCCAATCCATTCCATTCTACTTGGGTTCATTCCATTCCATTCCATTCCATTCCATTCGATTCCATTCGATTCCATTCCATTCCATTCCATTCCATTCTGTTCTACACGGGTTGATTCCACTCCATTCCATTCCATTCCATTCCATTCTATTCCATTCCATTCCATTCGATTCCATTCTATTCCATTCGATTCCATTCCATTCCATTTCATTTTATTCCAATCCATTCCATTCCATTCTATTCCATTGAATTCCATTCCATTCCATTCCATTCCATCCAATTCCATTCCTTTCCATTCCAATCCATTCCATTCTACTCGGGTTGATTCCATTCTATTCCATTCCATTCCGTTCGATTCCATTCGATTCCATTCGATTCCATTCCATTCCATTCCATTCCCTTCCATTCCATTCTATTCCATTGAATTCCATTCCATTCCATTGCATTCCATTCCATTCCATTCCATTCCATTCCGTTCTACTCTGATTGACTCCATTCCATTCCATTCCATTCCATTCCATTCCATTCCATTCCATTCCATTCGATTCCATTCCATTCCATTCCATTCCATTCCAATACATTCCATTCTACTCTGGTTGATTCCATTCCATTCCATTCCATTCCATTCCATTCGTCTCCATTCGATTCCATTCGACTCCATTCCATTCTATTCCATTGAATTCCATTCCATTCCATTCCATTCCATTCCATTCCATTCCATTCCATTCCATTCGATTCCATTCGATTCCATTCCATTCCATTCCATTCCAATCCATTCCATTCTACTCGGGTTGATTCCATTCCATTCCATTCCATTCCATTCCATTCCATTCCATTCCATTCCATTCCATTCCATTCCATTCCATTGCATTCCATTCGATTCCATTCGATTCCATTCCATTCGATTCCATTCGAGATCATTCGATTCCATTCCATCCCATTCCATTCCATTCCATTCCATTCCGTTTTACTCGGGTTGATTCCATTCCATGCCATTTCATTCCATTCCATTCCATTCCATTCCATTCCTTTCCATTCGATTCCATTCCATTCCATTCCATTCCAATCCATTCCATTCTACTCGGGTTGATTCCATTCCATTCCATTCCATTCCATTCCATTCCATTCCATTCCATTCCACTCGATTCCATTCCATTCTTTCCATTCCATTCCAATCCATTCCATTCTACTCGGGTGGATTCCATTCCATTCCATTCCATTCCATTCCATTCCATTCCATTCGATTCCATTCCATTCCATTCCATTCCATTCGATTCCATTCCATTCCATTCCATTCCATTCCATTCCATTCCATTCCATTCCATTCCGTTCTAGTCGGGTTGATTCCATTCTATTCCATTCCATTCCATTCCATTCCATTCCATTCCATTCCATTCCATTCCACTCCATTCTACTCCATTGAATTCCATTCCATTCCATTCTATTCCATTCCATTCCATTCCTTTCCATTCCATTTAGTTCTACTCGGGTTGATTCCATTCCATTCCATTCCATTCCATTCCATTCCATTCCATTCCATTCCATTCCATTGCATTCCATTCGATTCCATTCGATTCCATTCCATTCCATTCCATTCCATTCCATTCCATTCCATTCCATTCGATTCCATTCCATTCCATTCAATTCCATTCGATTCCATTCCATTCCATTCCATTCCATTCCATTCCATTCCATTCCATTCCATTCCGTTCTAGTCGGGTTGATTCCATTCTATTCCATTCCATTCCATTCCATTCCATTCCATTCCATTCCATTCTATTCCACTCCATTCTACTCCATTGAATTCCATTCCATTCCATTCTATTCCATTCCATTCCATTCCTTTCCATTCCATTTAGTTCTACTTGGGTTGATTCCATTCCATTCCATTCCATTCCATTCCATTCCATTCCATTCCATTACATTCCATTCCATTCCATTGCATTCCATTCGATTCCATTCGATTCCATTCCATTCCATTCCATTCCATTCCATTCCATTCCATTCCATTCCATTCCATTCGATTCCATTCCATTCCATTCCATTCCATTTCATTCCAAACCATTCCATTCTACTCGGGTTCATCATTCCATTCCATTCCATTCCATTCCATTCCACTCGGGTTCTTTCCATTCCATTCCATTCCATTCCATTCCATTCCATTCCATTCCATTCCATTCCACTCGGGTTCTTTCCATTCCATTCCATTCCATTCCATTCCATTCCATTCCATTCCATTCCATTCCATTCTATTCCATTCCGTTCTACTCGGCTTGAATCCATTGAGTTCCGTTCCGTTCCGTTCCGTCCCGACACGTCCCGTCCCGTCCCGTCCCGTCCCGTCCCATCCCGTCCCTTCCCGTCCCGTGCCGTTGTACTCGGGTTGATTCCATTCCACTCCGTTCCGTTCATTTCCGTTCCGTTCCATTCAGTTCCACGCGGGTTGATTCAATTCCATTCTATTCTATTCCATTCCATTCCATTCCATTCCATTCCATTCCATTCCATTCTACTCGGGTTGATTCCATGCCGTTCCGTTCCGTTCAATTGCGTCCCATCCCGACGCGTCCCGTCCCGTCCCGTCCCGTCAAATTACGTTCCGTTCTGATCGGGTTGATTCCGTTCCATTCCGTTCCGTTCCTTTCCGTTCCGTTCCATTCCGTTACACGCGGGTTGATTCAATTCCATTCTATTACATTGAATTCCATTCCATTCCATTCCATTCCATTCTACTCGGATTGATTGCATTCCATTCCATTCCATTCCAGTCCATTCCAATCCATTCCATTCTACTCGGGTTGATTCCATTCCATTCCATTCCATTCCATTCCATTCCATTCCATTCCATTCCATTCCATTCCCCTCGGGCTCATTCCATTCCATTCCATTCCATTCCATTCCATTCCATTCCATTCCATTCCATTCCATTCCATTCCGTTCTACTCGGGTTGATTTCCATTCCATTCCATTCCATTCCATTCCACTCCATTCCATTCCATTCCATTCCATTCCATTCCATTCCATTCCATTCCTTTCCATTTATTCCATTCCGTTCTACTCGGGTTGATTCCATTGAGTTTGGTTACGTTCCGTTCCGTCCCATCCCGTCCCGTCCCGTCCCGTTCCGTTTTACTCGGGTTGATTCCTTTGCATTACGTTCCGCTCGTTTCCATTCCGTTCCATTCCGTTCCACGCGGGTTGGTTCAATTCCATTCTATTCTATTCTATTCCTTTCCATTCCATTCCATTCTACTCGGGTTGATTCCATGCCGTTCCATTCCGTTCCATTCCGTCCCATCCCGACCCGTCCCATCCCGTCCCGTCCCGTCCCATCCCGTTCCGTTCCACATGGGTTGATTCAATTCCTTTCGGTTACATTGAATTCCATTCCATTCCATTCCATTCCATTCCATTCCATTCCATTCCATTCCATTCCATTCCTTTCCATTCCAATCCATTCCATTCTACTCGGGTTGATTCCATTCCATTCCAATCCATTCCATTCCATTCCATTCCATTCCATTCCATTCAGTTTCATTCCATTCCATTCCATTCCATTCCATTCCTTTCCATTCCATTCCATTCCATTCCATTCCATTCTATTCCATTACATTCTACTACATTGAATTCCATTCCATTCCATTCAATTCCATTCCATTCCATTCCTTTCCATTCCATATAGTTCTACTCGGGTTGATTCCATTCCATTCCATTCCATTCCATTCCATTCCATTCCATTCCATTGCATTCCATTCCATTCCATTCCATTACTTTCCATTCCATCCCATTCCAATCCATTCCATTCTACTCGGGTTGACTCCATTCCATTCCATTCCATTCCATTCCATTCCATTCCATTATATTCCATTCTATTCCATTCGATTCCGTTCGATTCCATTCCATTCCATTCCATTCCATTCGATTCCATTCCATTCGATTCGATTCCATTCCATTCCATTCCATTCCATTCCATTCCATTCCATTCCATTCCATTCCATTCCATTCCATTGCTTTCCATTCGATTCGATTCCATTCCATTCCACTCCATTCCATTCCAATCCATTCCATTCTACTTGGGTTGATTCCATTCCATTCCATTCCATTCGATTCCATTCGATTCCATTCCATTCCATTCCATTCCATTCCATTCCATTCCATTCCATTCCATTCCATTCCATTCCATTCTGTTCTACTCGGGTTGATTCCACTCCATTCCATTCCATTCCATTCCATTCTATTCCATTCCATTCCATTCGATTCCATTCTATTCCATTCGATTCCATTCCATTCCATTTCATTTTATTCCATTCCATTCCGTTCCATTCTATTCCATTGAATTCCATTCCATTCCATTCCATTCCATCCCATTCCATTCCATTCCATTCCATTCCTTTCCATTCCAATCCATTCCATTCTACTCGGGTTGATTCCATTCCATTCCATTCCATTCCATTCCATTCGATTCCATTCCATTCCATTCCATTCCTTTCCATTCCGTTCTACTCGGGTTGATTCCATTCTATTCCATTCCATTCCGTTCGATTCCATTCGATTCCATTCGATTCCATTCCATTCCATTCCATTCCCTTCCATTCCATTCTATTCCATTGAATTCCATTCCATTCCATTGCATTCCATTCCATTCCATTCCATTCCATTCCGTTCTACTCTGATTGACTCCATTCCATTCCATTCCATTCCATTCCATTCCATTCCATTCCATTCCATTCCATTCCATTCCATTCCTTTCCATTTATTCCATTCCGTTCTACTCGGGTTGATTCCATTGAGTTTGGTTCCGTTCCGTTCCGTCCCGTCCCGTCCCGTCCCGTCCCGTTCCATTTTACTCGGGTTGATTCCTTTGCATTCCGTTCCGCTCGTTTCCATTCCGTTCCATTCCGTTCCACGCGGGTTGGTTCAGTTCCATTCTATTCTATTCTATTCCTTTCCATTCCATTCCATTCTACTCGGGTTGATTCCATGCCGTTCCATTCGGTTCCATTCCGTCCCATTCCGACCCGTCCCATCCCGTCCCTTCCCGTCCCATCCCGTTCCGTTCCACATGGGTTGATTCAATTCCTTTCGGTTACATTGAATTCCATTCCATTCCATTCTACTCGGATTGATTCCATTCCATTCCATTCCATTCCATTCCATTCCATTCCATTCCATTCCAATCCATTCCATTCTACTCGGGTTGATTCCATTCCATTCCATTCCATTCCATTCCATTCCATTCCATTCCATTCCATTCAGTTTCATTCCATTCGATTCCATTCCATTCCATTCCATTCCATTCCATTCCATTCGATTCCATTCCATTCCATTCCATTCCATTCCGTTCTAGTCGGGTTGATTCCATTCTATTCCATTCCATTCCATTCCATTCCATTCCATTCCATTCTATTCCATTCCATTCTACTCCATTGAATTCCATTCCATTCCATTCTATTCCATTCCATTCCATTCCTTTCCATTCCATTTAGTTCTACTCTGGTTGATTCCATTCCATTCCATTCAATTCCATTCCATTCCATTCCATTCCATTCCATTCCATTCCATTCCATTCCATTACTTTCCATTCCATTCCATTCCAATCCATTCCATTCTACTCGGGTTGACTCCATTCCATTCCATTCCATTCCATTCCATTCCATTCCATTCCATTCCATTCCATTCTATTATATTCCATTCCATTCCATTCGATTCCGTTCGATTCCATTCCATTCCATTCGATTCCATTCGACTCCATTCGATTCCATTCGATTCCATTCCATTCCATTCCATTCCATTCCATTCCATTCCATTCTATACGGGTTGATTCCATTCCATTCCATTCCATTCCATTCTATACGGGTTGATTCCATTCCATTCCATTCCATTCCATTCCATTCCATTCCATTCCATTATATTCCATTCCATTCCATTCGATTCCGTTCGATTCCATTCCATTCCATTCGATTCCATTCGATTCCATTCGATTCCATTCGATTCCATTCCATTCCATTCCATTCCATTCCATTCCATTCCATTCCATTCTACACGGGTTGATTCCATTCCATTCCATTCCATTCCATTCCATTCCATTCCATTCCATTATATTCCATTCCATTCCATTCGATTCCGTTCGATTCCATTCCATTCCATTCGATTCCATTCGATTCCATTCGATTCCATTCCATTCCATTCCATTCCATTCCATTCCATTCCATTCCATTCCATTCTACACGGGTTGATTCCATTCCATTCCATTCCATTCCATTCTATACGGGTTGATTCCATTCCATTCCATTCCATTCCATTCCATTCCATTCCATTCCATTCCATTCCATTCCATTCCATTCCTTTCCATTCCGTTCTACTCGGGTTGATTCCACTCCTTTCCATTCCATTCCATTCCATTCCATTCCATTCCATTCCATTGCGTTCCATTCGAATCGATTCCATTCCATACCATTCCATTCCTTTCCAATCCATTCCATTCTACTTGGGTTCATTCCATTCCATTCCATTCCATTCCATTCTATTCCATTCGATTCCATGCCATTCCATTCCATTCCATTCCATTCCATTCCTTTCTATTCTACTCGGGTTGATTCCACTCCATTCCATTCCATTCCATTCCATTCTATTCCATTCCATTCCATTCGATTCCATTCTATTCCATTCGATTCCATTCCATTCCATTTCATTTTATTCCATTCCATTCCATTCCATTCTATTCCATTGAATTCCATTCCATTCCATTCCATTCCATTCCATTCCATTCCATTCCATTCCATTCCATTCCGTTCTACTCGGGTTGATTCCACTCCATTCCATTCCATTCCATTCCATTCCATTCCATTCCATTCCATTCCACTCGGGTTGAGCATTCCATTCGATTCCATTCCATTCCATTCCATTCCATTCCATTCCATTCCATTCCATTCCATTCCACTCGGGCTCATTCCATTCCATTCCATTCCATTCCATTCCATTCCGTTCCATTCCATTCCATTCCATTCCATTCCGTTCTACTCGGGTTGATTTCCATTCCATTCCATTCCATTCCTTTCCACTCCATTCCATTCCATTCCATTCCATTCCATTCCATTCCATTCAATTCCATTCCATTCCTTTCCATTTATTCCATTCCGTTCTTCTCGGGTTGATTCCATTGAGTTTGGTTCCGTTCCGTTCCGTCCCGTCCCGTCCCGTCCCGTCCCGTTCCGTTTTACTCGGGTTGATTCCTTTGCATTCCGTTCCGCTCGTTTCCATTCCATTCCATTCCGTTCCACGCGGGTTGGTTCAGTTCCATTCTATTCTATTCTATTCCTTTCCATTCCATTCCATTCTACTCGGGTTGATTCCATGCCGTTCCATTCGGTTCCATTCCGTCCCATTCCGACCCGTCCCATCCCGTCCCTTCCCGTCCCATCCCGTTCCGTTCCACGTGGGTTGATTCAATTCCTTTCGGTTACATTGAATTCCATTCCATTCCATTCTACTCGGATTGATTCCATTCCATTCCATTCCATTCCATTCCATTCCATTCCATTCCATTCCGTTTCATTCCATTCCATTCCATTCCATTCCATTCCATTCCATTCCATTCGATTCCATTCCATTCCATTCCATTCCATTCCGTTCTAGTCGGGTTGATTCCATTCTATTCCATTCCATTCCATTCCATTCCATTCCATTCCATTCTATTCCATTCCATTTTACTCCATTGAATTCCATTCCATTCCATTCTATTCCATTCCATTCCATTCCTTTCCATTCCATTTAGTTCTACTCTGGTTGATTCCATTCCATTCCATTCCATTCCATTCCATTCCATTCCATTCCATTCCATTCCATTCCATTCCATTACTTTCCATTCCATTCCATTCCAATCCATTCCATTCTACTCGGGTTGACTCCATTCCATTCCATTCCATTCCATTCCATTCCATTCCATTCCATTATATTCCATTCCATTCCATTCGATTCCGTTCGATTCCATTCCATTCCATTCGATTCCATTCGATTCCATTCGATTCCATTTGATTCCATTCCATTCCATTCCATTCCATTCCATTCCATTCCATTCCAATCCATTTCATTCTACACGGGTTGATTCCATTCCATTCCATTCCATTCCATTCCATTCCATTCCATTCCATTCCATTCCATTCCTTTTGATTCCATTCCATTCCATTAAATTCCATTCCATTCCATTCCATTCCATTCCATTCCGTTCCATTCCATTCCTTTTGATTCCATTCCATTCCATTAAATTCCATTCCATTCCATTCCATTCCATTCCATTCCATTCCATTCCTTTCCATTCCGCTCTACTCGGGTTGATTCCACTCCATTCCATTCCATTCCATTCCATTCCATTCCATTCCATTCTATTCCATTCCATTCCATTCCATTCCATTCCATTCCATTCCGTTCTAGTCGGGTTGATTCCATTCTATTCCATTCCATTCCATTCCATTCCATTCCATTCCATTCCATTCCATTCCATTCCATTCCATTCTATTCCATTCCACTCTACTCCATTGAATTCCATTCCATTCCATTCAATTCCATTCCATTCCATTCCTTTCCATTCCATTTAGTTCTACTCGGGTTGATTCCATTCCATTCCATTCCATTCCATTACTTTCCATTCCATTCCATTCCAATCCATTCCATTCTACTCGGGTTGACTCCATTCCATTCCATTCCATTCCATTATATTGCATTCTATTCCATTCGATTCCGTTTGATTCCATTCCATTCCATTCCATTCCATTCCATTTCATTCCATTCCATTCCATTCCATTCCATTCCATTCCATTCGATTCCATTCCATTCCATTCGATTCCATTCCATTCCATTCCATTCCATTCCATTCCATTCCATTCCAATCCATTCCATTCTACTCGGGTTGATTCCATTCCATTCCATTCCATTCCATTCCATTCCATTCCATTCCATTCCTTTCTATTCCATTCCATTCCATTCCATTCCATTCCATTCCATTCCATTCCATTCCATTCCATTCCATTCCATTCCATTCTAATCGGTTTGATTCCACTCCATTCCATTCCATTCCATTCCATTCCATTCCATTCCATTCCAATTCTTTCCTTTCCATTCCAACCCATTCCGTTCTACTCGGGTTGATTCCATTCCATTCCATTCCATTCCATTCCATTCCATTCCATTCCATTCCATTCGATTCCATTCGATTCCATTCCATTCCATTCCATTCCATTTCATTCCAAACCATTCCATTCTACCCGGGTTCATCATTCCATTCCATTCCATTCCATTCCATTCCACTCGGGTTCTTTCCATTCCATTCCATTCCATTCCATTCCATTCCATTCCATTCCATTCCATTCCATTCCATTCCGTTCTACTCAGGTTGATTTCCATTCCATTCCATTCCATTCCATTCCATTCCATTCCATTCCATTCCGTTCCATTCCGTTCCACTCGGGTTGATTCCATTCTATTCCATTCCATTCCATTCGATTCCATTCGATATCATTCGATTCCATTCCATCCCATTCCATTCCATTCCATTCCATTCCGTTCTACTCGGGTTGATTCCATTCCATTCCATTTCATTGCATTCCATTCCATTCCATTTCTTTCGATTCCATTCGATTCCATTCCATTCCATTCCATTCCAATCCATTCCATTCTACTCAGGTTGATTCCGTTCCATTCCATTCCATTCCATTCCATTCCATTCCATTTCATTCCATTCGATTCCACTCGATTCCATTCCATTCCTTTCCATTCCATTCCAATCCATTCCATTCTACTCGGGTGGATTCCATTCCATTCCATTCCATTCCATTCCATTCCATTCCATTCCATTCCATTCCATTCCATTCCGTTCTAGTCGGGTTGATTCCATTCCATTCCATTCCATTCCATTCCATTCCATTCCATTCCATTCCATTCCATTCCATTCCATTCCATTCCATTCCATTCTATTCCATTCCATTCTACTCCTTTGAATTCCATTCCATTCCATTCCATTCCATTCCATTCCATTCCATTCCATTCCTTTCCATTCCATTTAGTTCTACTCGGGTTGATTCCATTCCTTTCCATTCCATTCCATTCCATTCCATTGCATTCCATTCCATTCCATTCCATTCCATTCCATTCCATTCCAATCCATTCCATTCTACTCGGGTTCACTCCATTCCATTCCATTCCATTCCAATCCATTATATTCCATTCTATTCCATTCGATTCCATTCGATTCCATTCCATTCCATTCCATTCCATTCCATTCCATTCCATTCCATTCCATTCCTTTCCATTTACTCCATTGCGTTCTACTCGGGTTGATTCCATTGAGTTTGGTTCCGTTCCGTTCCGTCCCGTCCCGTCCCGTGCCGTTTTACTCGGGTTGATTCCTTTCCATTCCGTTCCGCTCGTTTCCGTTATGTTCCATTCTGTTCCACGCGGGTTGGTTCAATTCCATTCTATTCTATTCTATTCCTTTTCTTTCCATTCCATTCCATTCCATTCCATTCTACTAGGGTTGATTCCATGCCATTCCGTTCCGTTCCATTCCGTCTCATCCCGACCCATCCCATCCCGTCCCGTCCCGTCCCATCCCGTTCCGTTCCACATGGGTTGAATCAATTCCTTTCGGTTACATTGAATTCCATTCCATTCCATTCTACTCGGATTGATTCCATTCCATTCCATTCCATTCCATTCCATTCGATTCCATTCCATTCCATTCCTTTCCATTCCAATCCATTCCATTCTACTCGGGTTGATTCCATTCTATTCCATTCCATTCCATTCCATTCCATTCCATTCCATTCCATTCCATTCCATTCCATTCCATTCCATTCCATTCCATTCTGTTCTACTCGGGTTGATTCCATTCTATTCCATTCCATTCCGTTCGATTCCATTTGATTCCATTCCATTCCATTCCATTCCATTCCATTCCCTTCCATTCCATTCTATTCCATTGAATTCCATTCCATTGCATTCCATTCCATTCCATTCCGTTCTACTCTGATTGATTCCATTCCATTCCATTCCATTCCATTCCATTCGTCTCCATTCAATTCCATTCGATTCCATTCCATTCTATTCCATTGAATTCCATTCCATTCCATTCCATTCCATCCAATTCCATTCCTTTCCATTCCAATCCACTCCATTCTACTCGGGTTGATTCCTTTCCATTCCATTCCATTCCATTCCATTCGATTCCATTCCATTCCATTCCATTCCATTCCATTCCGTTCTATTCGGGTTGATTCCATTCTATTCCATTCCATTCCGTTCGATTCCATTCGATTCCATTCGATTCCATTCCATTCCATTCCATTCCCTTCCATTCCATTCTATTCCATTGAATTCCATTCCATTCCATTGCATTCCATTCCATTCCATTCCATTCCATTCCATTCCATTCCGTTCTACTCTGATTGACTCCATTCCATTCCATTCCATTCTATTCCATTCCATTCCATTCCATTCCATTCCATTCCATTCGATTCCATTCCATTCCATTCCATTCCATTCCATTCCATTCCATTCCATTCCATTCCATTCCTTTCCATTCCAACCCATTCCTTTCTACTCGGGTTGATTCCATTCCATTCCATTCCATTCCATTCCATTCCATTCCATTCCATTCCATTCCATTCCATTCCATTCCATTCCATTCCATTCCATTTCATTCCAAACCGTTCCATTCTACTCGGATTCATCATTCCATTCCATTCCATTCCATTCCATTCCACTCGGGTTCATTCCATTCCATTCCATTCCTTTCCATTCCATTCCATTCCATTCCATTCCGTTCTACTCAGGTTGATTTCCATTCCATTCCATTCCATTCCATTCCATTCCATTCCATTCCATTCCATTCCATTCCATTCCATTCTATTCCATTCCGTTCTACTCGGCTTGAATCCATTGAGTTCCGTTCCGTTCCGTTCCGTCCCGACACGTCCCGTCCCGTCCCGTCCCGTCCCGTCCCGTCCCGTCCCGTGCCGTTGTACTCGGGTTGATTCCATTCCACTCCGTTCCGTTCCTTTCCGTTCCCTTCCATTCAGTTCCACGCGGGTTGATTCAATTCCATTCTATTCTATTCCATTCCATTCCATTCCATTCCATTCCATTCCATTCCATTCCATTCCATTCAATTTTACTCGGGTTGATTCCATGCCGTTCCGTTCCGTTCCATTCTGTCCCATCCCGACGCGTCCCGTCCCGTCCCGTCCCATTCCGTTCCGTTCTGATCGGGTTGATTCCGTTCCATTCCGTTCCGTTCCTTTCCGTTCCATTCCATTCCGTTACACGCGGGTTGATTCAATTCCATTCTATTACATTGAATTCCATTCCATTCCATTCCATTCCATTCTACTCAGATTGATTGCATTCCATTCCATTCCATTCCAGTCCATTCCAATCCATTCCATTCTACTCGGGTTGATTCCATTCCATTCCATTCCATTCCATTCCATTCCATTCCATTCCATTCCATTCCATTCCATTGCGTTCCATTCGATTCGATTCCATTCCATTCCATTCCATTCCATTCCAATCCATTCCATTCTACTTGGGTTCATTCCATTCCATTCCATTCCATTCCATTCCATTCGATTCCATTCGATTCCATTCCATTTCATTCCATTCCATTCTGTTCTACTCGGGTTGATTCCACTCCATTCCATTCCATTCCATTCCATTCTATTCCATTCCATTCCATTCGATTCCATTCTATTCCATTCGATTCCATTCCATTCCATTTCAATTTATTCCAATCCATTCCATTCCATTCTATTCCATTGAATTCCATTCCATTCCATTCCAATCCATCCAATTCCATTCCTTTCCATTCCAATCCATGCCATTCTACTCGGGTTGAATCCATTCCATTCCATTCCATTCCATTCCATTCGATTCCATTCCATTCCATTGCATTCCATTCCATTCCGTTCTACTCGGGTTGATTCCATTCTATTCCATTCCATTCCGTTCGATTCCATTCGATTCCATTCGATTCCATTCCATTCCATTCCATTCCCTTCCATTCCATTCTATTCCATTGAATTCCATTGCATTCCATTCCATTCCATTCCATTCCATTCCGTTCTACTCTGATTGACTCCATTCCATTCCATTCCATTCCATTCCATTCCATTCCATTCCATTCCATTCCATTCCATTCGATTCCATTCCATTCCATTCCATTCCATTCCATTCCATTCCAATACATTCCATTCTACTCTGGTTGATTCCATTCCATTCCATTCCATTCCATTCCATTCCATTCCATTCGTCTCCATTCGATTCCATTCGATTCCATTCCATTCTATTCCATTGAATTCCATTCCATTCCATTCCATTCCATTCCATTCTATTCCATTCCATTCCATTCCATTCCGTTCTACTCGGGTTGATTCCATTCCATTCCATTCCATTCCATTGCATTCCATTCCACTCCATTCCATTCGATTCCATTCGATTCCATTCCATTCCATTCCATTCCATTCCAATCCATTCCATTCTACTCGGGTTGATTCCATTCCATTCCATTCCATTCCATTCCATTCCATTCCATTCCATTGCATTCCATTCCATTCCATTCGATTCCATTCCATTCGATTCCATTCGATATCATTCGATTCCATTCCATCCCATTCCATTCCATTCCATTCCATTCCGTTCTACTCGGGTTGATTCCATTCCATTCCGTTTCATTCCATTCCATTCCATTCCATTCCATTCCATTCCATTCCGTTCTAATCGGTTTGATTCCACTCCATTCCATTCCATTCCATTCCATTCCATTCCATTCCATTCCATTCCTTTGCATTCCAACCCATTCCGTTCTACTCGGGTTGATTCCATTCCATTCCATTCCATTCCATTCCATTCCATTCCATTCCATTCCATTCCATTCGATTCCATTCCATTCCATTCCATTCCATTTCATTCCAAACCATTCCATTCTACTCGGGTTCATCATTCCATTCCACTCCATTCCATTCCATTCCACTCGGGTTCTTTCCATTCCATTCCATTCCATTCCATTCCATTCCATTCCATTCCATTCCGTTCTACTCAGGTTGATTTCCATTCAATTCCATTCCATTCCATTCCATTCCATTCCATTCCATTCCATTCCATTCCATTCCACTCCATTCCATTCCGTTGTATTCGGGTTGATTCCATTCCATTCCATTCCATTCCATTCCATTCCATTCCATTCCATTCCATTCCATTCCATTCCGTTCTACTCAGGTTGATTTCCATTCAATTCCATTCCATTCCATTCCATTCCATTCCATTCCATTCCATTCCATTCCACTCCATTCCATTCCGTTGTATTCGGGTTGATTCCATTCCATTCCATTCCATTCCATTCCATTCCATTCCATTCCATTCCATTCTATTCCATTCCGTTCTACTCGGCTTGAATCCATTGATTTCCGTTCCGTTCCGTTCCGTCCCGACACGTCCCGTCCCGTCCCGTCCCGTCCCGTCCCATCCCGTCCCGTCCCGTCCCGTGCCGTTGTACTCGGGTTGATTCCATTCCACTCCGTTCCGTTCATTTCCGTTCCGTTCCATTCAGTTCCACGCGGGTTGATTCAATTCCATTCTATTCTATTCCATTCCATTCCATTCCATTCCATTCCATTCCATTCCATTCTACTCGGGTTGATTCCATGGCGTTCCGTTCCGTTCCATTGCGTCCCATCCCGACGCGTCCCGTCCCGTCCCGTCCCGTCAAATTACGTTCCGTTCTGATCGGGTTGATTCCGTTCCATTCCGTTCCGTTCCTTTCCGTTCCGTTCCATTCCGTTACACGCGGGTTGATTCAATTCCATTCTATTACATTGAATTCCATTCCATTCCATTCCATTCCATTCTACTCGGATTGATTGCATTCCATTCCATTCCATTCCAGTCCATTCCAATCCATTCCATTCTACTCGGGTTGATTCCATTCCATTCCATTCCATTCCATTCCATTCCATTCCATTCCATTCCATTCCATTCCATTCCATTCCATTCCATTCCACTCGGGCTCATTCCATTCCATTCCATTCCATTCCATTCCATTCCATTCCATTCCATTCCATTCCATTCCGTTCTACTCGGGTTGATTTCCATTCCATTCCATTCCATTCCATTCCACTCCATTCCATTCCATTCCATTCCATTCCATTCCATTCCATTCCATTCCATTCCATTCCATTCCTTTCCATTTATTCCATTCCGTTCTACTCGGTTTGATTCCATTGAGTTTGGTTACGTTCCGTTCCGTCCCATCCCGTCCCGTCCCGTCCCGCTCCGTTTTACTCGGGTTGATTCCTTTGCATTCCGTTCCGCTCGTTTCCATTCCGTTCCATTCCGTTCCACGCGGGTTGGTTCAATTCCATTCTATTCTATTCTATTCCTTTCCATTAAATTCCATTCTACTCGGGTTGATTCCATGCCGTTCCATTCCGTTCCATTCCGTCCCATCCCGACCCGTCCCATCCCGTCCTGTCCCGTCCCATCCCGTTCCGTTCCACATGGGTTGATTCAATTCCTTTCGGTTACATTGAATTCCATTCCATTCCATTCCATTCCATTCCATTCCATTCCATTCCATTCCATTCCATTCCTTTCCATTCCATTCCTTTCCATTCCAATCCATTCCATTCTACTCGGGTTGATTCCATTCCATTCCAATCCATTCCATTCCATTCCATTCCATTCCATTCCATTCCATTCCGTTCAGTTTCATTCCATTCCATTCCATTCCATTCCATTCCTTTCCATTCCATTCCATTCCATTCCATTCCATTCTATTCCATTACATTCTACTACATTGAATTCCATTCCATTCCATTCAATTCCATTCCATTCCATTCCTTTTCATTCCATATAGTTCTACTCGGGTTGATTCCATTCCATTCCATTCCATTCCATTCCATTCCATTCCATTCCATTCCATTGCATTCCATTCCATTCCATTGCATTCCATTCCATTCCATTCCATTACTTTCCATTCCATTCCATTCCAATCCATTCCATTCTACTCGGGTTGACTCCATTCCATTCCATTCCATTCCATTCCATTCCATTCCATTCCATTATATTCCATTCTATTCCATTCGATTCCGTTCGATTCCATTCCATTCCATTCCATTCCATTCCATTCCATTCCATTCCATTCCATTCGATTCCATTCCATTCCATTCCATTCCATTCCATTCCATTCCATTCCATTCCATTCCATTGCGTTCCATTCGATTCGATTCCATTCCATTCCATTCCATTCCATTCCAATCCATTCCATTCTACTTGGGTTGATTCCATTCCATTCCATTCCATTCGATTCCATTTGATTCCATTCCATTCCATTCCATTCCATTCCATTCCATTCCATTCCATTCCATTCCATTCTGTTCTAGTCGGGTTGATTCCATTCCATTCCATTCCATTCCATTCCATTCTATTCCATTCCATTCCATTCGATTCCATTCTATTCCATTCGATGCCATTCCATTCCATTTCATTTTATTCCATTCCATTCCATTCCATTCTATTCCATTGAATTCCATTCCATTCCATTCCATTCCATTCCATTCCATTCCATTCCATTCCATTCCATTCCTTTCCATTCCAATCCATTCCATTCTACTCGGGTTGATTCCATTCCATTCCATTCCATTCCATTCCATTCGATTCCATTCCATTCCATTCCATTCCATTCCATTCCGTTCTACTCGGGTTGATTCCATTCTATTCCATTCCATTCCGTTCGATTCCATTCGATTCCATTCGATTCCATTCCATTCCATTCCATTCACTTCCATTCCATTCTATTCCATTGAATTCCATTCCATTCCATTGAATTCCATTCCATTCCATTCCATTCCATTCCGTTCTACTCTGATTGACTCCATTCCATTCCATTCCATTCCATTCCATTCCATTCCATTCCATTCCATTCCATTCCATTCCATTCCATTCCATTCCATTCCATTCCATTCCAATACATTCCATTCTACTCTGGTTGATTCCATTCCATTCCATTCCATTCCATTCCATTCGTCTCCATTCGATTCCATTCGATTCCATTCCATTCTATTCCATTGAATTCCATTCCATTCCATTCCATTCCATTCCATTCCATTCCATTCCATTCCATTCCATTCCATTCCGTTCTACTCGGGTTGATTCCATTCCATTCCATTCCATTCCATTCCATTCCATTCCATTCCATTCCACTCCATTCCATTCGATTCCATTCGATTCCATTCCATTCCATTCCATTCCATTCCAATCCATTCCATTCTACTCGGGTTGATTCCATTCCATTCCATTCCATTCCATTCCATTCCATTCCATTCCATTCCATTCCATTCCATTGCATTCCATTCGATTCCATTCGATTCCATTCCATTCTATTCCATTCGAGATCATTCGATTCCATTCCATCCCATTCCATTCCATTCCATTCCATTCCGTTTTACTCGGGTTGATTCCATTCCATGCCATTTCATTCCATTCCATTCCATTCCATTCCATTCCATTCCATTCGATTCCATTCCATTCCATTCCATTCCAAATCATTCCATTCTACTCGGGTTGATTCCATTCCATTCCATTCCATTCCATTCCATTCCATTCCATTCCATTCCATTCCACTCGATTCCATTCCATTCTTTCCATTCCATTCCAATCCATTCCATTCTACTCGGGTGGATTCCATTCCATTCCATTCCATTCCATTCCAGTCCATTCCATTCCATTCCATTCCATTCCATTCCATTCCATTCCATTCCATTCCATTCCATTCCATTCCGTTCTAGTCGGGTTGATTCCATTCTATTCCATTCCATTCCATTCCATTCCATTCCATTCCATTCCATTCCATTCTATTCCACTCCATTCTACTCCATTGAATTCCATTCCATTCCATTCTATTCCATTCCATTCCATTCCTTTCCATTCCATTTATTTCTACTCGGGTTGATTCCATTCCATTCCATTCCATTCCATTCCATTCCATTCCATTCCATTCCATTCCATTCCATTCCATTCCATTGCATTCCATTCGATTCCATTCGATTCCATTCCATTCCATTCCATTCCATTCCATTCCATTCCATTCCATTCCATTCCATTCCATTCCGTTCCACTCGGGTTGATTCCATTCTATTCCATTCCATTCCATTCGATTCCATTCGATATCATTCGATTCCATTCCATCCCATTCCATTCCATTCCATTCCATTCCGTTCTTCTTGGGTTGATTCCATTCCATTCCATTCCATTCCATTCCATTTCTTTCGATTCCATTCGATTCCATTCCATTCCATTCCATTCCAATCCATTGCATTCTACTCAGGTTGATTCCTTTCCATTCCATTCCATTCCATTCCATTCCATTCCATTCCATTCCATTCCATTCGATTCCATTCGATTCCATTCCATTCCATTCCATTCCATTCCCTTCCATTCCATTCCATTCCATTCCATTCCGTTCTAGTCGGGTTGATTCCACTCCATTCCATTGCATTCCATTCCATTCCATTCCATTCCATTCCATTCCATTCCATTCCATTCCATTCCATTCCATTCCATTCTATTCCATTCCATTCTACTCCATTGAATTCCATTCCATTCCATTCCATTCCATTCCATTCCATTCCTTTGCAATCCATTTAGTTCTACTCGGGTTGATTCCATTCCATTCCATTCCATTCCATTCCATTCCATTCCATTCCATTCCATTCCATTCCATTACTTTCCATTCCATTCCATTCCAATCCATTCTATTCTACTCGGGTTGACTCCATTCCATTCCATTCCACTCCATTCCATTCCGTTATATTCCATTCTATTCCATTCGATTCCGATCGATTCCATTCCATTCCATTCCATTCCATTCCATTACATTCGATTCCATTCCATTCCATTCGATTCCCTTCCATTCCATTCCATTCCATTCCATTCCATTCCATTCCAATCCATTCCATTCTACTCGGGTTGATTCCATTCCATTCCATTCCATTCCATTCCAATCCATTCCATTCCATTCCATTCCATTCCATTCCATTCCATTCCTTTCTATTCCATTCCATTCCATTCCATTCCATTCCATTCCATTCCATTCCATTCCGTTCTACTCGGGTTGATTCCACTCCATTCCATTCCCTTCCATTCCATTCCATTCCATTCCATTCCATTCCATTCCATTCCTTTCCATTCCAACCCATTCCTTTCTACTCGGGTTGATTCCATTCCATTCCATTCCATTCCATTCCATTCCATTCCATTCCATTCCATTCAATTCCATTCGATTCCATTCCATTCCATTCCATTCCATTCCATTCCATTCCATTCGATTCCATTCCATTCCATTCCATTCCATTCCATTCCATTCCATTCCATTCCATTCCATTTCATTCCAAACCGTTCCATTCTACTCGGATTCATCATTCCATTCCATTACATTCCATTCCATTCCACTCGGGTTCATTCCATTCCATTCCATTCCATTCCATTCCATTCCATTCCATTACATTCCATTCCGTTCTACTCAGGTTGATTTCCATTCCATTCCATTCAATTCCATTCCATTCCATTCCATTCCATTCCATTCCATTCCATTCCATTCCATTCCATTCTATTCCATTCCGTTCTACTCGGCTTGAATCCATTGAGTTCCGTTCCGTTCCGTTCCGTCCCGACACGTCCCGTCCCGTCCCGTCCCGTCCCGTCCCGTCCCGTCCCGTCCCGTGCCGTTGTACTCGGGTTGATTCCATTCCACTCCGTTCCGTTCCTTTCCGTTCCCTTCCATTCAGTTCCACGCGGGTTGATTCAATTCCATTCTATTCTATTCCATTCCATTCCATTCCATTCCATTCCATTCCATTCCATTCCATTCCATTCAATTTTACTCGGGTTGATTCCATGCCGTTCCGTTCCGTTCCATTCTGTCCCATCCCGACGCGTCCCGTCCCGTCCCGTCCCATTCCGTTCCGTGCTGATCGGGTTGATTCCGTTCCATTTCGTTCCGTTCCTTTCCGTTCCATTCCATTCCGTTACACGCGGGTTGATTCAATTCCATTCTATTACATTGAATTCCATTCCATTCCATTCCATTCCATTCTACTCGGATTGATTGCATTCTATTCCATTCCATTCCAGTCCATTCCAATCCATTCCATTCTACTCGGGTTGATTCCATTCCATTCCATTCCATTTCATTCCATTCCATTCCATTCCATTGCGTTCCATTCGATTCGATTCCATTCCATTCCATTCCATTCCTTTCCAATCCATTCCATTCTACTTGGGTTCATTCCATTCCATTCCATTCCATTCCATTCGATTCCATTCGATTCCATTCCATTCCATTCCATTCCATTCTGTTCTACACGGGTTGATTCCACTCCATTCCATTCCATTCCATTCCATTCTATTCCATTCCATTCCATTCGATTCCATTCTATTCCATTCGATTCCATTCCATTCCATTTCATTTTATTCCAATCCATTCCATTCCATTCTATTCCATTGAATTCCATTCCATTCCATTCCATTCCATCCAATTCCATTCCTTTCCATTCCAATCCATTCCATTCTACTCGGGTTGATTCCATTCTATTCCATTCCATTCCGTTCGATTCCATTCGATTCCATTCGATTCCATTCCATTCCATTCCATTCCCTTCCATTCCATTCTATTCCATTGAATTCCATTCCATTCCATTGCATTCCATTCCATTCCATTCCATTCCATTCCGTTCTACTCTGATTGACTCCATTCCATTCCATTCCATTCCATTCCATTCCATTCCATTCCATTCGATTCCATTCCATTCCATTCCATTCCATTCCAATACATTCCATTCTACTCTGGTTGATTCCATTCCATTCCATTCCATTCCATTCCATTCGTCTCCATTCGATTCCATTCGACTCCATTCCATTCTATTCCATTGAATTCCATTCCATTCCATTCCATTCCATTCCATTCCATTCCATTCCATTCCATTCGATTCCATTCGATTCCATTCCATTCCATTCCATTCCAATCCATTCCATTCTACTCGGGTTGATTCCATTCCATTCCATTCCATTCCATTCCATTCCATTCCATTCCATTCCATTCCATTCCATTCCATTGCATTCCATTCGATTCCATTCGATTCCATTCCATTCGATTCCATTCGAGATCATTCGATTCCATTCCATCCCATTCCATTCCATTCCATTCCATTCCGTTTTACTCGGGTTGATTCCATTCCATGCCATTTCATTCCATTCCATTCCATTCCATTCCATTCCATTCCATTCGATTCCATTCCATTCCATTCCATTCCAATCCATTCCATTCTACTCGGGTTGATTCCATTCCATTCCATTCCATTCCATTCCATTCCATTCCATTCCATTCCATTCCATTCCACTCGATTCCATTCCATTCTTTCCATTCCATTCCAATCCATTCCATTCTACTCGGGTGGATTCCATTCCATTCCATTCCATTCCATTCCATTCCATTCCATTCGATTCCATTCCATTCCATTCCATTCCAATCGATTCCATTCCATTCCATTCCATTCCATTCCATTCCATTCCATTCCATTCCATTCCGTTCTAGTCGGGTTGATTCCATTCTATTCCATTCCATTCCATTCCATTCCATTCCATTCCATTCCATTCTATTCCACTCCATTCTACTCCATTGAATTCCATTCCATTCCATTCTATTCCATTCCATTCCATTCCTTTCCATTCCATTTAGTTCTACTCGGGTTGATTCCATTCCATTCCATTCCATTCCATTCCATTCCATTCCATTCCATTCCATTCCATTCCATTGCATTCCATTCGATTCCATTCGATTCCATTCCATTCCATTCCATTCCATTCCATTCCATTCCATTCCATTCCATTCCATTCCATTCGATTCCATTCCATTCCATTCCATTCCATTCGATTCCATTCCATTCCATTCCATTCCATTCCATTCCATTCCATTCCATTCCATTCCGTTCTAGTCGGGTTGATTCCATTCTATTCCATTCCATTCCATTCCATTCCATTCCATTCCATTCTATTCCACTCCATTCTACTCCATTGAATTCCATTCCATTCCATTCTATTCCATTCCATTCCATTCCTTTCCATTCCATTTAGTTCTACTTGGGTTGATTCCATTCCATTCTATTCCATTCCATTCCATTCCATTCCATTACATTCCATTCCATTCCATTGCATTCCATTCGATTCCATTCGATTCCATTCCATTCCATTCCATTCCATTCCATTCCATTCCATTCCATTCCATTCCATTCGATTCCATTCCATTCCATTCCATTCCATTTCATTCCAAACCATTCCATTCTACTCGGGTTCATCATTCCATTCCATTCCATTCCATTCCATTCCACTCGGGTTCTTTCCATTCCATTCCATTCCATTCCATTCCATTCCATTCCATTCCATTCCACTCGGGTTCTTTCCATTCCATTCCATTCCATTCCATTCCATTCCATTCCATTCCATTCTATTCCATTCCGTTCTACTCGGCTTGAATCCATTGAGTTCCGTTCCGTTCCGTTCCGTCCCGACACGTCCCGTCCCGTCCCGTCCCGTCCCGTCCCATCCCGTCCCTTCCCGACCCGTGCCGTTGTACTCGGGTTGATTCCATTCCACTCCGTTCCGTTCATTTCCGTTCCGTTCCATTCAGTTCCACGCGGGTTGATTCAATTCCATTCTATTCTACTCCATTCCATTCCATTCCATTCCATTCCATTCCATTCCATTCTACTCGGGTTGATTCCATGCCGTTCCGTTCCGTTCAATTGCGTCCCATCCCGACGCGTCCCGTCCCGTCCCGTCCCGTCAAATTACGTTCCGTTCTGATCGGGTTGATTCCGTTCCATTCCGTTCCGTTCCTTTCCGTTCCGTTCCATTCCGTTACACGCGGGTTGATTCAATTCCATTCTATTACATTGAATTCCATTCCATTCCATTCCATTCCATTCTACTCGGATTGATTGCATTCCATTCCATTCCATTCCAGTCCATTCCAATCCATTCCATTCTACTCGGGTTGATTCCATTCCATTCCATTCCATTCCATTCCATTCCATTCCATTCCATTCCATTCCACTCGGGCTCATTCCATTCCATTCCATTCCATTCCATTCCATTCCATTCCATTCCATTCCATTCCATTCCATTCCGTTCTACTCGGGTTGATTTCCATTCCATTCCATTCCATTCCATTCCACTCCATTCCATTCCATTCCATTCCATTCCATTCCATTCCATTCCATTCCTTTCCATTTATTCCATTCCGTTCTACTCGGGTTGATTCCATTGAGTTTGGTTACGTTCCGTTCCGTCCCATCCCGTCCCGTCCCGTCCCGTTCCGTTTTACTCGGGTTGATTCCTTTGCATTACGTTCCGCTCGTTTCCATTCCGTTCCATTCCGTTCCACGCGGGTTGGTTCAATTCCATTCTATTCTATTCTATTCCTTTCCATTCCATTCCATTCTACTCGGGTTGATTCCATGCCGTTCCATTCCGTTCCATTCCGTCCCATCCCGACCCGTCCCATCCCGTCCCGTCCCGTCCCATCCCGTTCCGTTCCACATGGGTTGATTCAATTCCTTTCGGTTACATTGAATTCCATTCCATTCCATTCCATTCCATTCCATTCCATTCCATTCCATTCCATTCCATTCCTTTCCATTCCAATCCATTCCATTCTACTCGGGTTGATTCCATTCCATTCCAATCCATTCCATTCCATTCCATTCCATTCCATTCCATTCAGTTTCATTCCATTCCATTCCATTCCATTCCATTCCTTTCCATTCCATTCCATTCCATTCCATTCCATTCCATTCTATTCCATTACATTCTACTACATTGAATTCCATTCCATTCCATTCAATTCCATTCCATTCCATTCCTTTCCATTCCATATAGTTCTACTCGGGTTGATTCCATTCCATTCCATTCCATTCCATTCCATTCCATTCCATTCCATTGCATTCCATTCCATTCCATTCCATTACTTTCCATTCCATCCCATTCCAATCCATTCCATTCTACTCGGGTTGACTCCATTCCATTCCATTCCATTCCATTCCATTCCATTCCATTATATTCCATTCTATTCCATTCGATTCCGTTCGATTCCATTCCATTCCATTCCATTCCATTCGATTCCATTCCATTCGATTCGATTCGATTCCATTCCATTCCATTCCATTCCATTCCATTCCATTCCATTCCATTCCATTCCATTGCTTTCCATTCGATTCGATTCCATTCCATTCCATTCCATTCCATTCCAATCCATTCCATTCTACTTGGGTTGATTCCATTCCATTCCATTCCATTCGATTCCATTCGATTCCATTCCATTCCATTCCATTCCATTCCATTCCATTCCATTCCATTCCATTCCATTCCATTCCATTCCATTCCATTCTGTTCTACTCGGGTTGATTCCACTCCATTCCATTCCATTCCATTCCATTCTATTCCATTCCATTCCATTCGATTCCATTCTATTCCATTCGATTCCATTCCATTCCATTTCATTTTATTCCATTCCATTCCGTTCCATTCTATTCCATTGAATTCCATTCCATTCCATTCCATTCCATCCCATTCCATTCCATTCCATTCCATTCCTTTCCATTCCAATCCATTCCATTCTACTCGGGTTGATTCCATTCCATTCCCTTCCATTCCATTCCATTCGATTCCATTCCATTCCATTCCATTCCTTTCCATTCCGTTCTACTCGGGTTGATTCCATTCTATTCCATTCCATTCCGTTCGATTCCATTCGATTCCATTCGATTCCATTCCATTCCATTCCATTCCCTTCCATTCCATTCTATTCCATTGAATTCCATTCCATTCCATTGCATTCCATTCCATTCCATTCCATTCCATTCCGTTCTACTCTGATTGACTCCATTCCATTCCATTCCATTCCATTCCATTCCATTCCATTCCATTCCATTCGATTCCATTCCATTCCATTCCATTCCATTCCATTCCATTCCAATACATTCCATTCTACTCTGGTTGATTCCATTCCATTCCATTCCGTTCCATTCCATTCGTCTCCATTCGATTCCATTCGATTCCATTCCATTCTATTCCATAGAATTCCATTCCATTCCATTCCATTCCATTCCATTCCATTCCATTCCATTCCATTCCATTCGATTCCATTCGATTCCATTCCATTCCATTCCATTCCAATCCATTCCATTCTACTCGGGTTGATTCCATTCCATTCCATTCCATTCCATTCCATTCCATTCCATTCCATTCCATTGCATTCCATTCGATTCCATTCGATTCCATTCCATTCGATTCCATTCGAGATCATTCGATTCCATTCCATCCCATTCCATTCCATTCCATTCCATTCCGTTTTACTCGGGTTGATTCCATTCCATGCCATTTCATTCCATTCCATTCCATTCCATTCCATTCGATTCCATTCGATTCCATTCCATTCCATTCCATTTCAATCCATTCCATTCTACTCGGGTTGATTCCATTCCATTCCATTCCATTCCATTCCATTCCATTCCATTCCATTCCACTCGATTCCATTCCATTCTTTCCATTCCATTCCAATCCATTCCATTCTACTCGGGTGGATTCCATTCCATTCCATTCCATTCCATTCCATTCCATTCCATTCCATTCGATTCCATTCCATTCCATTCCATTCCATTCGATTCCATTCCATTCCATTCCATTCCATTCCATTCCATTCCATTCCATTCCATTCCATTCCGTTCTAGTCGGGTTGATTCCATTCTATTCCATTCCATTCCATTCCATTCCATTCCATTCCATTCCATTCCATTCTATTCCACTCCATTCTACTCCATTGAATTCCAATCCATTCCATTCTATTCCATTCCATTCCATTCCTTTCCATTCCATTTAGTTCTACTCGGGTTGATTCCATTCCATTCCATTCCATTCCATTCCATTCCATTCCATTCTATTCCACTCCATTCTACTCCATTGAATTCCATTCCATTCCATTCTATTCCATTCCATTCCATTCCTTTCCATTCCATTTAGTTCTACTCGGGTTGATTCCATTCCATTCCATTCCATTCCATTCCATTCCATTCCATTCCATTCCATTCCATTCCATTCCATTCCATTGCATTCCATTCGATTCCATTCGATTCCATTCCATTCCATTCCATTCCATTCCATTCCATTCCATTCCATTCCATTCCATTCCATTCCGTTCCACTCGGGTTGATTCCATTCTATTCCATTCCATTCCATTCGATTCCATTCAATATCATTCGATTCCATTCCATCCCATTCCATTCCATTCCATTCCATTCCGTTCTTCTTGGGTTGATTCCATTCCATTCCATTCCATTCCATTCCATTTCTTTCGATTCCATTCGATTCCATTCCATTCCACTCCATTCCAATCCATTGCATTCTACTCAGGTTGATTCCATTCCATTCCATTCCATTCCATTCCATTCCATTCCATTCCATTCGATTCCACTCGATTCCATTCCATTCCTTTCCATTCCATTCCATTCCATTCCATTCCATTCCATTCGATTCCATTCCATTCCATTCCATTCCATTTCATTCCAAACCATTCCATTCTACTCGGGTTCATCATTCCATTCCACTCCTTTCCATTCCATTCCACTCGGGTTCTTTCCATTCCATTCCATTCCATTCCATTCCATTCCATTCCATTCCATTCCATTCCGTTCTACTCAGGTTGATTTCCATTCAATTCCATTCCATTCCATTCCATTCCATTCCATTCCATTCCATTCCATTCCATTCCACTCCATTCCATTCCGTTGTATTCGGGTTGATTCCATTCCATTCCATTCCATTCCATTCCATTCCATTCCATTCCATTCCATTCTATTCCATTCCGTTCCATTCCATTCCTTTCCAATCCATTCCATTCTACTTGGGTTCATTCCATTCCATTCCATTCCATTCCATTCGATTCCATTCGATTCCATTCCATTCCATTCCATTCCATTCTGTTCTACACGGGTTGATTCCACTCCATTCCATTCCATTCCATTCCATTCTATTCCATTCCATTCCATTCGATTCCATTCTATTCCATTCGATTCCATTCCATTCCATTTCATTTTATTCCAATATATTCCATTCCATTCTATTCCATTGAATTCCATTCCATTCCATTCCATTCCATCCAATTCCATTCCTTTCCATTCCAATCCATTCCATTCTACTCGGGTTGATTCCATTCTATTCCATTCCATTCCGTTCGATTCCATTCGATTCCATTCGATTCCATTCCATTCCATTCCATTCCCTTCCATTCCATTCTATTCCATTGAATTCCATTCCATTCCATTGCATTCCATTCCATTCCATTCCATTCCATTCCGTTCTACTCTGATTGACTCCATTCCATTCCATTCCATTCCATTCCATTCCATTCCATTCCATTCGATTCCATTCCATTCCATTCCATTCCATTCCAATACATTCCATTCTACTCTGGTTGATTCCATTCCATTCCATTCCATTCCATTCCATTCGTCTCCATTCGATTCCATTCGACTCCATTCCATTCTATTCCATTGAATTCCATTCCATTCCATTCCATTCCATTCCATTCCATTCCATTCCATTCCATTCGATTCCATTCGATTCCATTCCATTCCATTCCATTCCAATCCATTCCATTCTACTCGGGTTGATTCCATTCCATTCCATTCCATTCCATTCCATTCCATTCCATTCCATTCCATTCCATTCCATTCCATTCCATTGCATTCCATTCGATTCCATTCGATTCCATTCCATTCGATTCCATTCGAGATCATTCGATTCCATTCCATCCCATTCCATTCCATTCCATTCCATTCCGTTTTACTCGGGTTGATTCCATTCCATGCCATTTCATTCCATTCCATTCCATTCCATTCCATTCCATTCCATTCGATTCCATTCCATTCCATTCCATTCCAATCCATTCCATTCTACTCGGGTTGATTCCATTCCATTCCATTCCATTCCATTCCATTCCATTCCATTCCATTCCATTCTATTCCATTCCATTCCATTCCTTTCCATTCCATTTAGTTCTACTCGGGTTGATTCCATTCCATTCCATTCCATTCCATTCCATTCCATTCCATTCCATTCCATTCCATTCCATTCCATTGCATTCCATTCGATTCCATTCGATTCCATTCCATTCCATTCCATTCCATTCCATTCCATTCCATTCCATTCCATTCCATTCCATTCCGTTCCACTCGGGTTGATTCCATTCTATTCCATTCCATTCCATTCGATTCCATTCAATATCATTCGATTCCATTCCATCCCATTCCATTCCATTCCATTCCATTCCGTTCTTCTTGGGTTGATTCCATTCCATTCCATTCCATTCCATTCCATTTCTTTCGATTCCATTCGATTCCATTCCATTCCACTCCATTCCAATCCATTGCATTCTACTCAGGTTGATTCCATTCCATTCCATTCCATTCCATTCCATTCCATTCCATTCCATTCGATTCCACTCGATTCCATTCCATTCCTTTCCATTCCATTCCATTCCATTCCATTCCATTCCATTCGATTCCATTCCATTCCATTCCATTCCATTTCATTCCAATCCATTCCATTCTACTCGGGTTCATCATTCCATTCCACTCCTTTCCATTCCATTCCACTCGGGTTCTTTCCATTCCATTCCATTCCATTCCATTCCATTCCATTCCATTCCATTCCATTCCATTCCGTTCTACTCAGGTTGATTTCCATTCAATTCCATTCCATTCCATTCCATTCCATTCCATTCCATTCCATTCCATTCCATTCCACTCCATTCCATTCCGTTGTATTCGGGTTGATTCCATTCCATTCCATTCCATTCCATTCCATTCCATTCCATTCCATTCCATTCTATTCCATTCCGTTCCATTCCATTCCTTTCCAATCCATTCCATTCTACTTGGGTTCATTCCATTCCATTCCATTCCATTCCATTCGATTCCATTCGATTCCATTCCATTCCATTCCATTCCATTCTATTCCATTCCATTCCATTCTGTTCTACACGGGTTGATTCCACTCCATTCCATTCCATTCCATTCCATTCTATTCCATTCCATTCCATTCGATTCCATTCTATTCCATTCGATTCCATTCCATTCCATTTCATTTTATTCCAATATATTCCATTCCATTCTATTCCATTGAATTCCATTCCATTCCATTCCATTCCATCCAATTCCATTCCTTTCCATTCCAATCCATTCCATTCTACTCGGGTTGATTCCATTCTATTCCATTCCATTCCGTTCGATTCCATTCGATTCCATTCGATTCCATTCCATTCCATTCCATTCCCTTCCATTCCATTCTATTCCATTGAATTCCATTCCATTCCATTGCATTCCATTCCATTCCATTCCATTCCATTCCGTTCTACTCTGATTGACTCCATTCCATTCCATTCCATTCCATTCCATTCCATTCCATTCCATTCGATTCCATTCCATTCCATTCCATTCCATTCCAATACATTCCATTCTACTCTGGTTGATTCCATTCCATTCCATTCCATTCCATTCCATTCGTCTCCATTCGATTCCATTCGACTCCATTCCATTCTATTCCATTGAATTCCATTCCATTCCATTCCATTCCATTCCATTCCATTCCATTCCATTCCATTCGATTCCATTCGATTCCATTCCATTCCATTCCATTCCAATCCATTCCATTCTACTCGGGTTGATTCCATTCCATTCCATTCCATTCCATTCCATTCCATTCCATTCCATTCCATTCCATTCCATTCCATTGCATTCCATTCGATTCCATTCGATTCCATTCCATTCGATTCCATTCGAGATCATTCGATTCCATTCCATCCCATTCCATTCCATTCCATTCCATTCCGTTTTACTCGGGTTGATTCCATTCCATGCCATTTCATTCCATTCCATTCCATTCCATTCCATTCCATTCCATTCGATTCCATTCCATTCCATTCCATTCCAATCCATTCCATTCTACTCGGGTTGATTCCATTCCATTCCATTCCATTCCATTCCATTCCATTCCATTCCATTCCATTCCATTCCACTCGATTCCATTCCATTCTTTCCATTCCATTCCAATCCATTCCATTCTACTCGGGTGGATTCCATTCCATTCCATTCCATTCCATTCCATTCCATTCCATTCGATTCCATTCCATTCCATTCCATTCCATTCGATTCCATTCCATTCCATTCCATTCCATTCCATTCCATTCCATTCCATTCCATTCCATTCCGTTCTAGTCGGGTTGATTCCATTCTATTCTATTCCATTCCATTCCATTCCATTCCATTCCATTCCATTCCATTCTATTCCACTCCATTCTACTCCATTGAATTCCATTCCATTCCATTCTATTCCATTCCATTCCATTCCTTTCCATTCCATTTAGTTCTACTCGGGTTGATTCCATTCCATTCCATTCCATTCCATTCCATTCCATTCCATTCCATTCCATTCCATTCCATTGCATTCCATTCGATTCCATTCGATTCCATTCCATTCCATTCCATTCCATTCCATTCCATTCCATTCCATTCCATTCCATTCGATTCCATTCCATTCCATTCCATTCCATTCGATTCCATTCCATTCCATTCCATTCCATTCCATTCCATTCCATTCCATTCCATTCCGTTCTAGTCGGGTTGATTCCATTCTATTCCATTCCATTCCATTCCATTCCATTCCATTCCATTCCATTCTATTCCACTCCATTCTACTCCATTGAATTCCATTCCATTCCATTCTATTCCATTCCATTCCATTCCTTTCCATTCCATTTAGTTCTACTTGGGTTGATTCCATTCCATTCCATTCCATTCCATTCCATTCCATTACATTCCATTCCATTCCATTGCATTCCATTCGATTCCATTCGATTCCATTCCATTCCATTCCATTCCATTCCATTCCATTCCATTCCATTCCATTCCATTCCATTCGATTCCATTCCATTCCATTCCATTCCATTTCATTCCAAACCATTCCATTCTACTCGGGTTCATCATTCCATTCCATTCCATTCCATTCCATTCCACTCGGGTTCTTTCCATTCCATTCCATTCCATTCCATTCCATTCCATTCCATTCCATTCCATTCCACTCGGGTTCTTTCCATTCCATTCCATTCCATTCCATTCCATTCCATTCCATTCCATTCCATTCCATTCCATTCTATTCCATTCCGTTCTACTCGGCTTGAATCCATTGAGTTCCGTTCCGTTCCGTTCCGTCCCGACACGTCCCGTCCCGTCCCGTCCCGTCCCGTCCCATCCCGTCCCTTCCCGTCCCGTGCCGTTGTACTCGGGTTGATTCCATTCCACTCCGTTCCGTTCATTTCCGTTCCGTTCCATTCAGTTCCACGCGGGTTGATTCAATTCCATTCTATTCTATTCCATTCCATTCCATTCCATTCCATTCCATTCCATTCCATTCTACTCGGGTTGATTCCATGCCGTTCCGTTCCGTTCAATTGCGTCCCATCCCGACGCGTCCCGTCCCGTCCCGTCCCGTCAAATTACGTTCCGTTCTGATCGGGTTGATTCCGTTCCATTCCGTTCCGTTCCTTTCCGTTCCGTTCCATTCCGTTACACGCGGGTTGATTCAATTCCATTCTATTACATTGAATTCCATTCCATTCCATTCCATTCCATTCTACTCGGATTGATTGCATTCCATTCCATTCCATTCCAGTCCATTCCAATCCATTCCATTCTACTCGGGTTGATTCCATTCCATTCCATTCCATTCCATTCCATTCCATTCCTTTCCATTCCATTCCCCTCGGGCTCATTCCATTCCATTCCATTCCATTCCATTCCATTCCATTCCATTCCATTCCATTCCATTCCATTCCGTTCTACTCGGGTTGATTTCCATTCCATTCCATTCCATTCCATTCCACTCCATTCCATTCCATTCCATTCCATTCCATTCCATTCCATTCCATTCCTTTCCATTTATTCCATTCCGTTCTACTCGGGTTGATTCCATTGAGTTTGGTTACGTTCCGTTCCGTCCCATCCCGTCCCGTCCCGTCCCGTTCCGTTTTACTCGGGTTGATTCCTTTGCATTACGTTCCGCTCGTTTCCATTCCGTTCCATTCCGTTCCACGCGGGTTGGTTCAATTCCATTCTATTCTATTCTATTCCTTTCCATTCCATTCCATTCTACTCGGGTTGATTCCATGCCGTTCCATTCCGTTCCATTCCGTCCCATACCGACCCGTCCCATCCCGTCCCGTCCCGTCCCATCCCGTTCCGTTCCACATGGGTTGATTCAATTCCTTTCGGTTACATTGAATTCCATTCCATTCCATTCCATTCCATTCCATTCCATTCCATTCCATTCCATTCCATTCCTTTCCATTCCAATCCATTCCATTCTACTCGGGTTGATTCCATTCCATTCCAATCCATTCCATTCCATTCCATTCCATTCCATTCCATTCAGTTTCATTCCATTCCATTCCATTCCATTCCATTCCTTTCCATTCCATTCCATTCCATTCCATTCCATTCTATTCCATTACATTCTACTACATTGAATTCCATTCCATTCCATTCAATTCCATTCCATTCCATTCCTTTCCATTCCATATAGTTCTACTCGGGTTGATTCCATTCCATTCCATTCCATTCCATTCCATTCCATTCCATTCCATTGCATTCCATTCCATTCCATTCCATTACTTTCCATTCCATCCCATTCCAATCCATTCCATTCTACTCGGGTTGACTCCATTCCATTCCATTCCATTCCATTCCATTCCATTCCATTATATTCCATTCTATTCCATTCGATTCCGTTCGATTCCATTCCATTCCATTCCATTCCATTCGATTCCATTCCATTCGATTCGATTCCATTCCATTCCATTCCATTCCATTCCATTCCATTCCATTCCATTCCATTCCATTGCTTTCCATTCGATTCGATTCCATTCCATTCCATTCCATTCCATTCCAATCCATTCCATTCTACTTGGGTTGATTCCATTCCATTCCATTCCATTCGATTCCATTCGATTCCATTCCATTCCATTCCATTCCATTCCATTCCATTCCATTCCATTCCATTCCATTCCATTCCATTCCATTCTGTTCTACTCGGGTTGATTCCACTCCATTCCATTCCATTCCATTCCATTCTATTCCATTCCATTCCATTCGATTCCATTCTATTCCATTCGATTCCATTCCATTCCATTTCATTTTATTCCATTCCATTCCGTTCCATTCTATTCCATTGAATTCCATTCCATTCCATTCCATTCCATCCCATTCCATTCCATTCCATTCCATTCCTTTCCATTCCAATCCATTCCATTCTACTCGGGTTGATTCCATTCCATTCCATTCCATTCCATTCCATTCGATTCCATTCCATTCCATTCCATTCCTTTCCATTCCGTTCTACTCGGGTTGATTCCATTCTATTCCATTCCATTCCGTTCGATTCCATTCGATTCCATTCGATTCCATTCCATTCCATTCCATTCCCTTCCATTCCATTCTATTCCATTGAATTCCATTCCATTCCATTGCATTCCATTCCATTCCATTCCATTCCATTCCGTTCTACTCTGATTGACTCCATTCCATTCCATTCCATTCCATTCCATTCCATTCCATTCCATTCCATTCGATTCCATTCCATTCCATTCCATTCCATTCCATTCCATTCCAATACATTCCATTCTACTCTGGTTGATTCCATTCCATTCCATTCCATTCCATTCCATTCGTCTCCATTCGATTCCATTCGATTCCATTCCATTCTATTCCATTGAATTCCATTCCATTCCATTCCATTCCATTCCATTCCATTCCATTCCATTCCATTCCATTCCATTCCATTCGATTCCATTCGATTCCATTCCATTCCATTCCATTCCAATCCATTCCATTCTACTCGGGTTGATTCCATTCCATTCCATTCCATTCCATTCCATTCCATTCCATTCCATTCCATTGCATTCCATTCGATTCCATTCGATTCCATTCCATTCGATTCCATTCGAGATCATTCGATTCCATTCCATCCCATTCCATTCCATTCCATTCCATTCCGTTTTACTCGGGTTGATTCCATTCCATGCCATTTCATTCCATTCCATTCCATTCCATTCCATTCGATTCCATTCGATTCCATTCCATTCCATTCCATTTCAATCCATTCCATTCTACTCGGGTTGATTCCATTCCATTCCATTCCATTCCATTCCATTCCATTCCATTCCATTCCATTCCATTCCACTCGATTCCATTCCATTCTTTCCATTCCATTCCAATCCATTCCATTCTACTCGGGTGGATTCCATTCCATTCCATTCCATTCCATTCCATTCCATTCCATTCCATTCGATTCCATTCCATTCCATTCCATTCCATTCGATTCCATTCCATTCCATTCCATTCCATTCCATTCCATTCCATTCCATTCCATTCCGTTCTAGTCGGGTTGATTCCATTCTATTCCATTCCATTCCATTCCATTCCATTCCATTCCATTCCATTCCATTCCATTCCATTCTATTCCACTCCATTCTACTCCATTGAATTCCAATCCATTCCATTCTATTCCATTCCATTCCATTCCTTTCCATTCCATTTAGTTCTACTCGGGTTGATTCCATTCCATTCCATTCCATTCCATTCCATTCCATTCCATTCTATTCCACTCCATTCTACTCCATTGAATTCCATTCCATTCCATTCTATTCCATTCCATTCCATTCCTTTCCATTCCATTTAGTTCTACTCGGGTTGATTCCATTCCATTCCATTCCATTCCATTCCATTCCATTCCATTCCATTCCATTCCATTGCATTCCATTCGATTCCATTCGATTCCATTCCATTCCATTCCATTCCATTCCATTCCATTCCATTCCATTCCATTCCATTCCATTCCATTCCGTTCCACTCGGGTTGATTCCATTCTATTCCATTCCATTCCATTCGATTCCATTCGATATCATTCGATTCCATTCCATCCCATTCCATTCCATTCCATTCCATTCCGTTCTTCTTGGGTTGATTCCATTCCATTCCATTCCATTCCATTCCATTTCTTTCGATTCCATTCGATTCCATTCCATTCCACTCCATTCCAATCCATTGCATTCTACTCAGGTTGATTCCATTCCATTCCATTCCATTCCATTCCATTCCATTCCATTCCATTCGATTCCACTCGATTCCATTCCATTCCTTTCCATTCCATTCCATTCCATTCCATTCCATTCCATTCGATTCCATTCCATTCCATTCCATTCCATTTCATTCCAAACCATTCCATTCTACTCGGGTTCATCATTCCATTCCACTCCTTTCCATTCCATTCCACTCGGGTTCTTTCCATTCCATTCCATTCCATTCCATTCCATTCCATTCCATTCCATTCCATTCCGTTCTACTCAGGTTGATTTCCATTCAATTCCATTCCATTCCATTCCATTCCATTCCATTCCATTCCATTCCATTCCATTCCACTCCATTCCATTCCGTTGTATTCGGGTTGATTCCATTCCATTCCATTCCATTCCATTCCATTCCATTCCATTCCATTCCATTCCATTCTATTCCATTCCGTTCTACTCGGCTTGAATCCATTGATTTCCGTTCCGTTCCGTTCCGTCCCGACACGTCCCGTCCCGTCCCGTCCCGTCCCGTCCCATCCCGTCCCGTCCCGTCCCGTGCCGTTGTACTCGGGTTGATTCCATTCCACTCCGTTCCGTTCATTTCCGTTCCGTTCCATTCAGTTCCACGCGGGTTGATTCAATTCCATTCTATTCTATTCCATTCCATTCCATTCCATTCCATTCCATTCCATTCCATTCCATTCCATTCGATTCCACTCGATTCCATTCCATTCCTTTCCATTCCATTCCAATCCATTCCATTCTATTCGGGTGGATTCCATTCCATTCCATTCCATTCCATTCCATTCCATTCCATTCCATTCCATTCCATTCCATTCCATTCCATTCCATTCCATTCCATTCGATTCCATTCCATTCCATTCCATTCCATTCCCTTCCATTCCATTCCATTCCATTCCATTCCGTTCTAGTCGGGTTGATTCCATTCCATTCCATTGCATTCCATTCCATTCCATTCCATTCCATTCCATTCCATTCCATTCCATTCCATTCCATTCCATTCTATTCCACTCCATTCTACTCCATTGAATTCCATTCCATTCCATTCCATTCCATTCCATTCCATTCCTTTCCAATCCATTTAGTTCTACTCGGGTTGATTCCATTCCATTCCATTCCATTCCATTCCATTCCATTCCATTCCATTCCATTCCATTACATTCCATTCCATTCCATTACTTTCCATTCCATTCCATTCCAATCCATTCTATTCTACTCGGGTTGACTCCATTCCATTCCATTCCACTCCATTCCATTCCGTTATATTCCATTCTATTCCATTCGATTCCGTTCGATTCCATTCCATTCCATTCCATTCCATTCCATTCGATTCCATTCCATACCATTCGATTCCCTTCCATTCCATTCCATTCCATTCCATTCCATTCCAATCCATTCCATTCTACTCGGGTTGATTCCATTCCATTCCATTCCATTCCAATCCATTCCATTCCATTCCATTCCATTCCATTCCATTCCATTCCATTCCTTTCTATTCCATTCCATTCCATTCCATTCCATTCCATTCCATTCCATTCCATTCCGTTCTACTCGGGTTGATTCCACTCCATTCCATTCCCTTCCATTCCATTCCATTCCATTCCATTCCATTCCATTCCTTTCCATTCCATTCCTTTCCATTCCAACCCATTCCTTTCTACTCGGGTTGATTCCATTCCATTCCATTCCATTCCATTCCATTCCATTCCATTCCATTCCATTCCATTCCATTCCATTCCATTCCATTCCATTCGATTCCATTCCATTCCATTCCATTCCATTTCATTCCAAACCGTTCCATTCTGCTCGGATTCATCATTCCATTCCATTACATTCCATTCCATTCCACTCGGGTTCATTCCATTCCATTCCATTCCATTCCATTCCACTCCATTCCATTCCATTCCATTCCGTTCTACTCAGGTTGATTTCCATTCCATTCCATTCCATTCCATTCCATTCCATTCCATTCCATTCCATTCCATTCCATTCCATTCCATTCTATTCCATTCCGTTCTACTCGGCTTGAATCCATTGAGTTCCGTTCCGTTCCGTTCCGTCCCGACACGTCCCGTCCCGTCCCGTCCCGTCCCGTCCCGTCCCGTCCCGTGCCGTTGTACTCGGGTTGATTCCATTCCACTCCGTTCCGTTCCTTTCCGTTCCCTTCCATTCAGTTCCACGCGGGTTGATTCAATTCCATTCTATTCTATTCCATTCCATTCCATTCCATTCCATTCCATTCCATTCCATTCCATTCCATTCCATTCCATTCCATTCCATTCCATTCCATTCAATTTTACTCGGGTTGATTCCATGCCGTTCCGTTCCGTTCCATTCTGTCCCATCCCGACGCGTCCCGTCCCGTCCCGTCCCATTCCGTTCCGTGCTGATCGGGTTGATTCCGTTCCATTTCGTTCCGTTCCTTTCCGTTCCATTCCATTCCGTTACACGCGGGTTGATTCAATTCCATTCTATTACATTGAATTCCATTCCATTCCGTTCCATTCCATTCTACTCGGATTGATTGCATTCCATTCCATTCCATTCCAGTCCATTCCAATCCATTCCATTCTACTTGGGTTGATTCCATTCCATTCCATTCCATTCCATTCCATTCCATTCGATTCCATTCCATTCCATTCCATTCCATTCTGTTCTACTCGGGTTGATTCCACTCCATTCCATTCCATTCAATTCCATTCTATTCCATTCCATTCTATTCGATTCCATTCTATTCCATTCGATTCCATTCCATTCCATTTCATTTTATTCCAATCCATTCCATTCCATTCTATTCCATTGAATTCCATTCCATTCCATTCCATTCCATCCAATTCCATTCCTTTCCATTCCAATCCATTCCATTCTACTCGGGTTGATTCCATTCCATTCCATTCCATTCCATTCCATTCCATTCCATTCGATTCCATTCCATTCCATTCCATTCCATTCCATTCCATTCCATTCCATTCCATTCCATTGCATTCCATTCGATTCCATTCGATTCCATTCCATTCGATTCCATTCGATATCATTCGATTCCATTCCATCCCATTCCATTCCATTCCATTCCATTCCGTTCTACTCGGGTTGATTCCATTCCATTCCGTTTCATTCCATTCCATTCCATTCCATTCCATTCCATTCCATTCCGTTCTAATCGGTTTGATTCCACCCCATTCCATTCCATTCCATTCCATTCCATTCCATTCCATTCCATTCTATTCCATTCCTTTGCATTCCAACCCATTCCGTTCTACTCGTGTTGATTCCATTCCATTCCATTCCATTCCATTCCATTCCATTCCATTCCATTCCATTCCATTCCATTCCATTCCATTCCATTCCATTTCATTCCAAACCATTCCATTCTACTCGGGTTCATCATTCCATTCCATTCCATTCCATTCCATTCCACTCGGGTTCTTTCCATTCCATTCCATTCCATTCCATTCCATTCCATTCCATTCCATTCCGTTCTAATCATGTTGATTTCCATTCCATTCCATTCCATTCCATTCCATTCCATTCCATTCCATTCCATTCCATTCCATTCCATTCCACTCCATTCCATTCCGTTCTATTCGGGTTGATTCCATTCCATTCCATTCCATTCCATTCCATTCCATTCCATTCCATTCCATTCCATTCCATTCCTTTCCATTCCATTCCATTCTATTCCATTCCGTTCTACTCGGCTTGAATCCATTGAGTTCCGTTCCGTTCCGTTCCGTCCCGACACGTCCCGTCCCGTCCCGTCCCGTCCCGTCCCATCCCGTCCCGTCCCGTCCCGTGCCGTTGTACTCGGGTTGATTCCATTCCACTCCGTTCCGTTCATTTCCGTTCCGTTCCATTCAGTTCCACGCGGGTTGATTCAATTCCATTCTATTCTATTCCATTCCATTCCATTCCATTCCATTCTACTCGGGTTGATTGCACGCCGCTCCGTTCCGTTCCATTGCGTCCCATCCCGACGCATCCCGTCCCGTCCCGTCAAATTACGTTCCGTTCTGATCGGGTTGATTCCGTTCCATTCCGTTCCGTTCCTTTCCGTTCCGTTCCATTCCGTTACACGCGGGTTGATTCAATTCCATTCTATTACATTGAATTCCATTCCATTCCATTCCATTCCATTCTACTCGGATTGATTGCATTCCATTCCATTCCATTCCAGTCCATTCCAATCCATTCCATTCTACTCGGGTTGATTCCATTCCATTCCATTCCATTCCATTCCATTCCATTCCATTCCATTCCATTCCATTCCACTCGGGCTCATTCCATTCCATTCCATTCCATTCCATTCCATTCCATTCCATTCCATTCCATTCCATTCCATTCCATTCCATTCCGTTCTAATCGGGTTGATTTCCATTCCATTCCATTCCATTCCATTCCACTCCATTCCATTCCATTCCATTCCATTCCATTCCATTCCATTCCATTCCATTCCATTCCATTCCATTCCATTCCATTCCTTTCCATTTATTCCATTCCGTTCTACTCGGGTTGATTCCATTGAGTTTGGTTACGTTCCGTTCCGTCCCATCCCGTCCCGTCCCGTCCCGTTCCGTTTTACTCGGGTTGATTCCTTTGCATTCCGTTCCGCTCGTTTCCATTCCGTTCCATTCCATTGCACGCGGGTTGGTTCAATTCCATTCTATTCTATTCTATTCCTTTCCATTCCATTCCATTCTACTCGGGTTGATTCCATGCCGTTCCATTCCGTTCCATTCCGTCCCATCCCGACCCGTCCCATCCCGTCCCGTCCCGTCCCATCCCGTTCCGTTCCACATGGGTTGATTCAATTCCTTTCGGTTACATTGAATTCCATTCCATTCCATTCCATTCCATTCCATTCCATTCCATTCCATTCCATTCCATTCCATTCCTTTCCATTCCAATCCATTCCATTCTACTCTGGTTGATTCCATTCCATTCCAATTCATTCCATTCCATTCCATTCCATTCCATTCCATTCAGTTTCATTCCATTCCATTCCATTCCAATCCATTCCTTTCCATTCCATTCCATTCCATTCCATTCCATTCTATTCCATCACATTCTACTACATTGAATTCCATTCCATTCCATTCAATTCCATTCCATTCCATTCCTTTCCATTCCATTTAGTTCTACTCGGGTTCATTCCATTCCATTCCATTCCATTCCATTCCATTCCATTCCATTGCATTCCATTCCATTCCATTCCATTACTTTCCATTCCATTCCATTCCAATCCATTCCATTCTACTCGGGTTGACTCCATTCCATTCCATTCCATTCCATTCCATTCCATTCCATTCCATTCCATTCCATTCCATTCCATTCCATTCCATTCCTTTCCATTTATTCCATTCCGTTCTACTCGGGTTGATTCCATTGAGTTTGGTTACGTTCCGTTCCGTCCCATCCCGTCCCGTCCCGTCCCGTTCCGTTTTACTCGGGTTGATTCCTTTGCATTCCGTTCCGCTCGTTTCCATTCCGTTCCATTCCATTGCACGCGGGTTGGTTCAATTCCATTCTATTCTATTCTATTCCTTTCCATTCCATTCCATTCTACTCGGGTTGATTCCATGCCGTTCCATTCCGTTCCATTCCGTCCCATCCCGACCCGTCCCATCCCGTCCCGTCCCGTCCCATCCCGTTCCGTTCCACATGGGTTGATTCAATTCCTTTCGGTTACATTGAATTCCATTCCATTCCATTCCATTCCATTCCATTCCATTCCATTCCATTCCATTCCATTCCATTCCTTTCCATTCCAATCCATTCCATTCTACTCTGGTTGATTCCATTCCATTCCAATTCATTCCATTCCATTCCATTCCATTCCATTCCATTCCATTCCATTCAGTTTCATTCCATTCCATTCCATTCCAATCCATTCCTTTCCATTCCATTCCATTCCATTCCATTCCATTCCATTCTATTCCATCACATTCTACTACATTGAATTCCATTCCATTCCATTCAATTCCATTCCATTCCATTCCTTTCCATTCCATTTAGTTCTACTCGGGTTCATTCCATTCCATTCCATTCCATTCCATTCCATTCCATTCCATTGCATTCCATTCCATTCCATTCCATTACTTTCCATTCCATTCCATTCCAATCCATTCCATTCTACTCGGGTTGACTCCATTCCATTCCATTCCATTCCATTCCATTCCATTCCATTCCATTCCATTCCATTCCATTCCATTCCATTCCATTCCATTCCTTTCCATTTATTCCATTCCGTTCTACTCGGGTTGATTCCATTGAGTTTGGTTACGTTCCGTTCCGTCCCATCCCGTCCCGTCCCGTCCCGTTCCGTTTTACTCGGGTTGATTCCTTTGCATTCCGTTCCGCTCGTTTCCATTCCGTTCCATTCCATTGCACTCGGGTTGGTTCAATTCCATTCTATTCTATTCTATTCCTTTCCATTCCATTCCATTCTACTCGGGTTGATTCCATGCCGTTCCATTCCGTTCCATTCCGTCCCATCCCGACCCGTCCCATCCCGTCCCGTCCCGTCCCATCCCGTTCCGTTCCACATGGGTTGATTCAATTCCTTTCGGTTACATTGAATTCCATTCCATTCCATTCCATTCCATTCCATTCCATTCCATTCCATTCCATTCCATTCCATTCCTTTCCATTCCAATCCATTCCATTCTACTCGGGTTGATTCCATTCCATTCCAATTCATTCCATTCCATTCCATTCCATTCCATTCCATTCCATTCCATTCAGTTTCATTCCATTCCATTCCATTCCAATCCATTCCTTTCCATTCCATTCCATTCCATTCCATTCCATTCTATTCCATCACATTCTACTACATTGAATTCCATTCCATTCCATTCAATTCCATTCCATTCCATTCCTTTCCATTCCATTTAGTTCTACTCGGGTTCATTCCATTCCATTCCATTCCATTCCATTCCATTCCATTCCATTGCATTCCATTCCATTCCATTCCATTACTTTCCATTCCATTCCATTCCAATCCATTCCATTCTACTCGGGTTGACTCCATTCCATTCCATTCCATTCCATTCCATTCCATTCCATTCCATTCCATTCCATTATATTCCATTCTATTCCATTCGATTCCGTTCGATTCCATTCCATTCCATTCCATTCCATTCCATTCCATTCCATTCCATTCGATTCCATTCCATTCCATTCCATTCCATTCCATTCCATTCCATTCCATTCCATTCCATTCCATTCCATTCCATTCCAATCCATTCCATTCTACTCGGGTTGATTCCATTCCATTCCATTCCATTCCATTCCATTCCATTCCATTCCATTCCATTCCTTTCCATTCCAACCCATTCCGTTCTTCTCGGGTTGATTCCATTCCATTCCATTCCATTCCATTCCATTCCAATCCATTCCATTCTACTCGGGTTGATTCCATTCCATTCCATTCCATTCCAATCCATTCCATTCCATTCCATTCCATTCCATTCCATTCCATTCCATTCCATTCCTTTCTATTCCATTCCATTCCATTCCATTCCATTCCATTCCATTCCATTCCATTCCATTCCACTCTATTCCATTCCGTTCTACTCGGCTTGAATCCATTGAGTTCCGTTCCGTTCCGTTCCGTCCCGACACGTCCCGTCCCGTTCCGTCCCATCCCGTCCCGTCCCGTCCCGTCCCGTGCCGTTGTACTCGGGTTGATTCCATTCCACTCCGTTCCGTTCCTTTCCGTTCCCTTCCATTCAGTTCCACGCGGGTTGATTCAATTCCATTCTATTCTATTCCATTCCATTCCATTCCATTCCATTCCATTCCATTCCATTCCATTCCATTTTACTCGGGTTGATTCCATGCCGTTCCGTTCCGTTCCATTCTGTCCCATCCCGACGCGTCCCGTCCCGTCCCGTCCCATTCGATTCCATTCTGATCGGGTTGATTCCGTTCCATTCCGTTCCGTTCCTTTCCGTTCCATTCCATTCCGTTACACGCGGGTTGATTCAATTCCATTCTATTACATTGAATTCCATTCCATTCCATTCCATTCCATTCTACTCGGATTGATTGCATTCCATTCCATTCCATTCCAGTCCATTCCAATCCATTCCATTCTACTCGGGTTGATTCCATTCCATTCCATTCCATTCCATTCCATTCCATTCCATTCCATTCCATTCCATTGCGTTCCATTCGATTCGATTCCATTCCATTCCATTCCAATCCATTCCATTCTACTTGGGTTCATTCCATTCCATTCCATTCCATTCCATTCGATTCCATTCGATTCCATTCCATTCCATTCCATTCCATTCTGTTCTACTCGGGTTGATTCCACTCCATTCCATTCCATTCCATTCCATTCTATTCCATTCCATTCCATTCGATTCCATTCTATTCCATTCGATTCCATTCCATTCCATTTCATTTTATTCCAATCCATTCCATTCCATTCTATTCCATTGAATTCCATTCCATTCCATTCCATTCCATCCAATTCCATTCCTTTCCATTCCAATCCATTCCATTCTACTCGGGTTGATTCCATTCCATTCCATTCCATTCCATTCCATTCGATTCCATTCCATTCCATTCCATTCCATTGCATTCCGTTCTACTCGGTTTGATTCCATTCTATTCCATTCCATTCCGTTCGATTCCATTCGATTCCATTCGATTCCATTCCATTCCATTCCATTCCCTTCCATTCCATTCTATTCCATTGAATCCCATTCCATTCCATTGCATTCCATTCCATTCCATTCCATTCCATTCCTTTCTACTCTGATTGAATCCATTCCATTCCATTCCATTCCATTCCATTCCATTCCATTCGTCTCCATTCGATTCCATTCGATTCCATTCCATTCTATTCCATTGAATTCCATTCCATTCCATTTCATTCCATTCCATTCTATTCCATTCCAATCCATTCCATTCCGTTCTACTCGGGTTGATTCCATTAAATTCCATTCCATTCCATTCCATTCCATTCCACTCCATTCCATTCGATTCCGTTCGATTCCATTCCATTCCATTCCATTCCATTCCAATCCATTCCATTCTACTCGGGTTGATTCCATTCCATTCCATTCCATTCCATTCCATTCCATTCCATTCCATTCCATTGCATTCCATTCGATTCCATTCGATTCCATTCCATTCGATTCCATTCGATATCATTCGATTCCATTCCATCCCATTCCATTCCATTCCATTCCATTCCGTTCTACTCGGGTTGATTCCATTCCATTCCGTTTCATTCCATTCCATTCCATTCCATTCCATTCCATTGCATTCCATTCCATTCCATTCCATTACTTTCCATTCCATTCCATTCCAATCCATTCCATTCTACTCGGGTTGACTCCATTCCATTCCATTCCATTCCATTCCATTCCATTCCATTATATTCCATTCTATTCCATTCGATTCCATTCCATTCCATTCCATTCCATTTCATTCCAAACCATTCCATTCTACTCGGGTTCATCATTCCATTCCATTCCATTCCATTCCATTCCACTCGGGTTCTTTCCATTCCATTCCATTCCATTCCATTCCATTCCATTCCATTCCATTCCATTCCGTTCTACTCAGGTTGATTTCCATTCCATTCCATTCCATTCCATTCCATTCCATTCCATTCCATTCCACTCCATTCCATTCCGTTCTATTCGGGTTGATTCCATTGCATTCCATTCCATTCCATTCCATTCCATTCCATTCCATTCCATTCCATTCCATTCCATTCCATTCCATTCCATTCCATTCCATTCTATTCCATTCCGTTCTACTCGGCTTGAATCCATTGAGTTCCGTTCCGTTCCGTTCCGTCCCGACACGTCCCGTCCCGTCCCGTCCCGTCCCGTCCCATCCCGTCCCGTCCCGTCCCGTGCCGTTGTACTCGGGTTGATTCCATTCCACTCCGTTCCGTTCATTTCCGTTCCGTTCCATTCAGTTCCACGCGGGTTGATTCAATTCCATTCTATTCCATTCCATTCCATTCCATTCCATTCCATTCCATTCCATTCCATTCCATTCCATTCCATTCTACTCGGGTTGATTCCATGCCGTTCCGTTCCGTTCCATTGCGTCCCATCCCGACGCGTCCCGTCCCGTCCCGTCCCGTCAAATTACGTTCCGTTCTGATCGGGTTGATTCCGTTCCATTCCGTTCCGTTCCTTTCCGTTCCGTTCCATTCTGTTACACGCGGGTTGATTCAATTCCATTCTATTACATTGAATTCCATTCCATTCCATTCCATTCCATTCTACTCGGGTTGATTCCATTCTATTCCATTCCATTCCGTTCGATTCCATTCGATTCCATTCGATTCCATTCCATTCCATTCCATTCCCTTCCATTCCATTCTATTCCATTGAATTCCATTCCATTCCATTGCATTCCATTCCATTCCATTCCATTCCATTCCGTTCTACTCTGATTGACTCCATTCCATTCCATTCCATTCCATTCCATTCCATTCCATTCCATTCCATTCCATTCGATTCCATTCCATTCCATTCCATTCCATTCCATTCCATTCCATTCCAATACATTCCATTCTACTCTGGTTGATTCCATTCCATTCCATTCCATTCCATTCCATTCGTCTCCATTCGATTCCATTCGATTCCATTCCATTCTATTCCATGGAATTCCATTCCATTCCATTCCATTCCATTCCATTCTATTCCATTCCATTCCAATCCATTCCGTTCTACTCGAGTTGATTCCATTCCATTCCATTCCATTCCATTCCATTCCATTCCACTCCATTCCATTCCATTCCACTCCATTCCATTCGATTCCATTCGATTCCATTCCATTCCATTCCATTCCATTCCATTCCAATCCATTCCATTCTACTCGGGTTGATTCCATTCCATTCCATTCCATTCCATTCCATTCCATTCCATTCCATTCCATTCCATTCCATTCCATTCGATTCCATTCGATATCATTCGATTCCATTCCATCCCATTCCATTCCATTCCGTTCTACTCGGGTTGATTCCATTCCATTCCGTTTCATTCCATTCCATTCCATTCCATTCCATTCCATTCCATTCCATTCCATTCCGTTCTAATCGGTTTGATTCCACTCCATTCAATTCCATTCCATTCCATTCCATTCCATTCCATTCCATTCCATTCCATTCCTTTCCATTCCAACCCATTCCGTTCTACTCGGGTTGATTCCATTCCATTCCATTCCATTCCATTCCATTCCATTCCTTTCCATTCCATTCCATTCGATTCCATTCCATTCCATTTCATTCCAAACCATTCCATTCTACTCGGGTTCATCATTCCATTCCATTCCATTCCATTCCATTCCACTCGGGTTCTTTCCATTCCATTCCATTCCATTCCATTCCATTCCATTCCATTCCATTCCATTCTACTCAGGTTGATTTCCATTCCATTCCATTCCATTCCATTCCATTCCATTCCATTCCATTCCATTCCATTCCACTCCATTCCATTCCGTTCTATTCGGGTTGATTCTATTCCATTCCATTCCATTCCATTCCATTCCATTCCATTCCATTCCATTCCATTCCATTCCATTCCATTCCATTCTATTCCATTCCGTTCTACTCGGCTTGATTCCATTGTGTTCCGTTCCGTTCCGTTCCGTCCCGACACGTCCCGTCCCGTCCGGTCCCGTCCCGTGCCATCCCGTCCCGTCCCGTCCCGTGCCGTTGTACTCGGGTTGATTCCATTCCACTCCATTCCGTTCATTTCCGTTCCGTTCCATTCAGTTCCACGCGGGTTGATTCAATTCCATTCTATTCTATTCCATTCCATTCCATTCCATTCCATTCCATTCCATTCCATTCCACTCCATTCCATTCGATTCCATTCGATTCCATTCCATTCCATTCCATTCCATTCCATTCCAATCCATTCCATTCTACTCGGGTTGATTCCATTCCATTCCATTCCATTCCATTCCATTCCATTCCATTCCATTCCATTCCATTGCATTCCATTCGATTCCATTCGATTCCATTCCATTCGATTCCATTCGATATCATTCGATTCCATTCCATCCCATTCCATTCCATTCCATTCCATTCCGTTCTACTCGGGTTGATTCCATTCCATTCCGTTTCATTCCATTCCATTCCATTCCTTTCCATTCCATTCCGTTCTAATCGGTTTGATTCCACTCCATTCAATTCCATTCCATTCCATTCCATTCCATTCCATTCCATTCCATTCCATTCCTTTCCATTCCAACCAATTCCGTTCTACTCGGGTTGATTCCATTCCATTCCATTCCATTCCATTCCATTCCATTCCTTTCCATTCCATTCCATTCGATTCCATTCCATTCCATTCCATTCCATTTCATTCCAAACGATTCCATTCTACTCGGGTTCATCATTCCATTCCATTCCATTCCATTCCATTCCACTCGGGTTCTTTCCATTCCATTCCATTCCATTCCATTCCATTCCATTCCATTCCATTCCATTCCATTCTACTCAGGTTGATTTCCATTCCATTCCATTCCATTCCATTCCATTCCATTCCATTCCATTCCATTCCATTCCACTCCATTCCATTCCGTTCTATTCGGGTTGATTCTATTCCATTCCATTCCATTCCATTCCATTCCATTCCATTCCATTCCATTCCATTCCATTCCATTCCATTCCATTCCATTCCATTCCATTCTATTCCATTCCGTTCTACTCGGCTTGAATCCATTGAGTTCCGTTCCGTTCCGTTCCGTTCCGTCCCGACACGTCCCGTCCCGTCCGGTCCCGTCCCGTCCCATCCCGTCCCGTCCCGTCCCGTGCCGTTTTACTCGGGTTGATTCCATTCCACTCCGTTCCGTTCATTTCCGTTCCGTTCCATTCAGTTCCACGCGGGTTGATTCAATTCCATTCTATTCTATTCTATTCCTTTCCATTCCATTCCATTCTACTCGGGTTGATTCCATGCCGATCCATTCCGTTCCATTCCGTCCCATCCCGACCCGTCCCATCCCGTCCCGTCCCGTCCCATCCCATTCCGTTCCACATGGGTTGATTCAATTCCTTTCGGTTACATTGAATTCCATTCCATTCCATTCTACTCGGATTGATTCCATTCCATTCCATTCCATTCCATTCCATTCCATTCCATTCCATTCCATTCCATTCCATTCCTTTCCATTCCAATCCATTCCATTCTACTCGGGTTGATTCCATTCCATTCCAATCCATTCCATTCCATTCCATTCCATTCCATTCCATTCCATTCCATTCAGTTTCATTCCATTCCATTCCATTCCATTCCATTCCTTTCCATTCCATTCCATTCCATTCCATTCCATTCTATTCCATTACATTCTACTACATTGAATTCCATTCCATTCCATTCCATTCCATTCCATTCCATTCCATTCCATTCCTTTCCATTCCATTTAGTTCTACTCGGGTTGATTCCATTCCATTCCATTCCATTCCATTCCATTCCATTCCATTCCATTCCGTTCCGTTCCATTCCATTCCATTGCATTCCATTCCATTCCATTCCATTACTTTCCATTCCATTCCATTCCAATCAATTCCATTCTACTCGGGTTGACTCCATTCCATTCCATTCCATTCCATTCCATTCCATTCCATTCCATTCCATTCCATTATATTCCATTCTATTCCATTCGATTCCGTTCAATTCCATTCCATTCCATTCCATTCCATTCCATTCCATTCCATTCCATTCCATTCCATTCCATTCCATTCCATTCCATTCCATTCTACTCGGGTTGATTCCATTCCATTCCATTCCATTCCATTCCATTCCATTCCATTCCATTTCATTCTATTCCATTCCATTCCATTCCATTTCATTCCATTCCATTCCATTCCTTTCTATTCCATTCCATTCCATTCCATTCCATTCCATTCCATTCCATTCCATTCCATTCCATTCCATTACATTACATTCCGTTCTACTCGGGTTGATTCCACTCCATTCCATTCCATTCCATTCCATTCCATTCCATTCCATTCCTTTCCATTCCAACCCACTCCGTTCTACTCGGGTTGATTCCATTCCTTTCCATTCCATTCCATTCCATTCCATTCCATTCCATTCCATTCCATTCCATTCCATTCCATTCCACTCCATTCCATTCCATTTCATTCCAAACCGTTCCATTCTACTCGGGTTCATCATTCCATTCCATTCCATTCCACTCGGGTTCATTCCATTCCATTCCATTCCATTCCATTCCATTCCATTCCATTCCATTCCATTCCGTTCTACTCAGGTTGATTTCCATTCCGTTCCATTCCATTCCATTCCATTCCATTCCATTCCATTCCATTCCATTCCATTCCATTCTATTCCTTTCCGTTCTACTCGGCTTGAATCCATTGAGTTCCGTTCCGTTCCGTTCCGTCCCAACACGTCCCGTCCCGTCCCGTCCCGTCCCGTCCCTTCCCGTCCCGTCCCGTGCCGTTGTACTCGGGTTGATTCCGTTCCACTCCGTTCCGTTCCTTTCCGTTCCGTTCCATTCAGTTCCACGCGGGTTGATTCAATTCCATTCTATTCTATTCCATTCCATTCCATTCCATTCCATTCCATTCCATTCCTTTCCATTTTACTCGGGTTGATTCCATGCCGTTCCGTTCCTTTCCTTTCCCTTCCATTCAGTTCCACGCGGGTTGATTCAATTCCATTCTATTCTATTCCATTCCATTCCATTCCATTCCATTCCATTTCATTCCATTTTACTCGGGTTGATTCCATGCCGTTCCGTTCCGTTCCATTCTGTCCCATCCCGACGCGTCCCGTCCCGTCCCGTCCCATTCCGTTCCGTTCTGATCGGGTTGATTCCGTTCCATTCCGTTCCGTTCCTTTCCGTTCCATTCCATTCCGTTACACGCGGGTTGATTCAATTCCATTCTATTACATTGAATTCCATTCCATTCCATTCCATTCCATTCTATTCGGATTGATTGCATTCCATTCCATTCCATTCCAGTCCATTCCAATCCATTCCATTCTACTCGGGTTGATTCCATTCCATTCCATTCCATTCCATTCCATTCCATTCCGTTCCATTGCGTTCCATTCGATTCGATTCGATTCCATTCCATTCCATTCCATTCCAATCCATTCCATTCTACTTGGGTTGATTCCTTTCCATTCCATTCCATTCGATTCCATTCCATTCCATTCCATTCCATTCCATTCCATTCCATTCCATTCCATTCCATTCCATTCTGTACTACTCGGGTTGATTCCACTCCATTCCATTCCATTCCATTCCATTCTATTCCATTCCATTCCATTCGATTCCATTCTATTCCATTCGATTCCATTCCATTCCATTTCATTTTATTCCATTCCATTCCATTCCATTCTATTCCATTGAATTCCATTCCATTCCATTCAATTCCATTCCATTCCATTCCTTTCCATTCCAATCCATTCCATTCTACTCGGGTTGATTCCATTCCATTCCATTCCATTCCATTCCAATCGATTCGATTCCATTCCATTCCATTCCATTCCATTCCGTTCTACTCGGGTTGATTCCATTCCATTCCATTCCATTCCGTTCGATTCCATTCGATTCCATTCGATTCCATTCCATTCCATTCCATTCCCTTCCATTCCATTCTATTCCATTGAATTACATTCCATTCCATTGCATTCCATTCCATTCCATTCCATTCCATTCCGTTTTACTCTGATTGACTCCATTCCATTCCATTCCATTCCATTCCATTCCATTCCATTCCATTCCATTCGATTCCATTCCATTCCATTCCATTCCATGCCATTCCATTCCAATACATTCCATTCTACTCTGGTTGATTCCATTCCATTCCATTCCATTCCATTCCATTCGTCTCCATTCGATTCCATTCGATTCCATTCCATTCTATTCCATTGAATTCCATTCCATTCCATTCCATTCCATTCCATTCCATTCCATTCCATTCCATTCCATTCCATTCCTTTCCGTTCTACTCGGGTTGATTCCATTCCATTCCATTCCATTCCATTCCATTCCATTCCATTCCATTCCATTCCACTCCATTCCATTCGATTCCATTCGATTCCATTCCATTCCATTCCATTCCATTCCAATCCATTCCATTCTACTCGGGTTGATTCCATTCCATTCCATTCCACTCCATTCCATTCCATTCCATTCCATTCCATTGCATTCCATTCGATTCCATTCGACTCCATTCCATTCGATTCCATTCGAGATCATTCGATTCCATTCCATCCCATTCCATTCCATTCCATTCCATTCCGTTCTACTAGGGTTGATTCCATTCCATTCCATTTCATTCCATTCCATTACATTCCATTCCATTCGATTCCATTCGATTCCATTCCATTCCATTCCATTGAATCCATTCCATTCTACTCGGGTTGATTCCATTCCATTCCATTCCATTCCATTCCATTCCATTCCGTTCTTCTTTTGTTGATTCCATTCCATTCCATTTCATTCCATTCCATTCCATTCCACTCGATTCCATTCCATTCTTTCCATTCCATTCCAATCCATTCCATTCTACTCGGGTGGATTCCATTCCATTCCATTCCATTCCATTCCATTCCATTCCATTCCATTCCATTCCATTCGATTCCATTCCATTCCATTCCATTCCATTCCATTCCATTCCATTCCATTCCATTCCGTTCTAGTCGGGTTGATTCCATTCTATTCCATTCCATTCCATTCCATTGCATTCCATTCCATTCCATTCCATTCCATTCCATTCTATTCCACTCCATTCTACTCCATTGAATTCCATTCCATTCCATATTATTCCATTCCATTCCATTCCTTTCCATTCCATTTAGTTCTACTCGGGTTGATTCCATTCCATTCCATTCCATTCCATTCCATTCCATTCCATTCCATTCCATTCCATTCCATTCCATTCCATTCCATTCCGTTCCACTCGGGTTGATTCCATTCTATTCCATTCCATTCCATTCGATTCCATTCGATATCATTCGATTCCATTCCATCCCATTCCATTCCATTCCATTCCATTCCGTTCTTCTTGGGTTGAGTCCATTCCATTCCATTTCATTCCATTCCATTCCATTCCATTTCTTTCGATTCCATTCGATTCCATTCCATTCCATTCCATTCCAATCCATTGCATTCTACTCAGGTTGATTCCATTCCAATCCATTCCATTCCTTTCCATTCTATTCCATTCCATTCCATTCCATTCGATTCCACTCGATTCCATTCCATTCCTTTCCATTCCATTCCAATCCATTCCATTCTATTCGGGTGGATTCCATTCCATTCCATTCCATTCCATTCCATTCCATTCCATTCCATTCCATTCCATTCCATTCCATTCCATTCCATTCGATTCCATTCCATTCCATTCCATTCCATTCCATTCCATTCCGTTCTAGTCGGGTTGATTCCGTTCCATTCCATTGCATTCCATTCCATTCCATTCCATTCCATTCCATTCCATTCCATTCCATTCTATTCCATTCCATTCTACTCCATTGAATTCCATTCCATTCCATTCCATTCCATTCCTTTCCAATCTTTTAGTTCTACTCGGGTTGATTCCATTCCATTCCATTCCATTCCATTCCATTCCATTCCATTCCATTCCATTCCATTCCATTCCATTCCATTACTTTCCATTCCATTCCATTCCATTCCATTCTATTCTACTCGGGTTGACTCCATTCCATTCCATTCCAATCCATTCCATTCCGTTATATTCCATTCTATTCCATTCGATTCCGTTCGATTCCATTCCATTCCATTCCATTCCATTCGATTCCATTCCATTCCATTCGATTCCCTTCCATTCCATTCCATTCCATTCCATTCCATTCCATTCCATTCCATTCCATTCCATTCCATTCCGTTCTAGTCGGGTTGATTCCATTCTATTCCATTCCATTCCATTCCATTGCATTCCATTCCATTCCATTCTATTCCACTGCATTCTACTCCATTGAATTCCATTCCATTCCATATTATTCCATTCCATTCCATTCCTTTCCATTCCATTTAGTTCTACTCGGGTTGATTCCATTCCATTCCATTCCATTCCATTCCATTCCATTCCATTCCATTCCATTCCATTCCATTCCATTCCATTCCATTCCATTCCATTCCATTCCATTCCATTCCATTCCGTTCCACTCGGGTTGATTCCATTCTATTCCATTCCATTCCATTCGATTCCATTCGATATCATTCGATTCCATTCCATCCCATTCCATTCCATTCCATTCCATTCCGTTCTTCTTGGGTTGAGTCCATTCCATTCCATTTCATTCCATTCCATTCCATTCCTTTTCTTTCGATTCCATTCGATTCCATTCCATTCCATTCCATTCCAATCCATTGCATTCTACTCAGGTTGATTCCATTCCATTCCATTCCATTCCATTCCATTCCATTCCATTCCATTCCATTCCATTCGATTCCACTCGATTCCATTCCATTCCTTTCCATTCCATTCCAATCCACTCCATTCTATTCGGGTGGATTCCATTCCATTCCATTCCATTCCATTCCATTCCATTCCATTCCATTCCATTCCTTTCCATTCCATTCCATTCCATTCGATTCCATTCCATTCCATTCCATTCCATTCCATTCCATTCCATTCCGTTCTAGTCGGGTTGATTCCGTTCCATTCCATTGCATTCCATTCCATTCCATTCCATTCCATTCCGTTCTAGTCGGGTTGATTCCGTTCCATTCCATTGAATTCCATTCCATTCCATTCCATTCCATTCCATTCCATTCCATTCCGTTCTATTCCATTCCATTCTACTCCATTGAATTCCATTCCATTCCATTCCATTCCATTCCATTCCATTCCTTTCCAATCCATTTAGTTCTACTCGGGTTGATTCCATTCCATTCCATTCCATTCCATTCCATTCCATTCCATTCCATTCCATTCCATTCCATTCCATTACTTTCCATTCCATTCCATTCCATTCCATTCTATTCTACTCGGGTTGACTCCATTCCATTCCATTCCACTCCATTCCATTCCGTTATATTCCATTCTATTCCATTCGATTCCGTTCGATTCCATTCCATTCCATTCCATTCCATTCGATTCCATTCCATTCCATTCGATTCCCTTCCATTCCATTCCATTCAATTCCATTCCATTCCAATCCATTCCATTCTACTCGGGTTGACTCCATTCCATTCCATTCCATTCCAATCCATTCCATTCCATTCCATTCCATTCCATTCCATTCCATTCCATTCCATTCCATTCCATTCCATTCCATTCCTTTCCTTTCCATTCCATTCCATTCCATTCCATTCCATTCCATTCCATTCCATTCCATTCCATTCCATTCCATTCCATTCCATTCCGTTCTACTCGGGTTGATTCCACTCCATTCCATTCCCTTCCATTCCATTGCATTCCATTCCATTCCATTCCATTCCATTCCTTTCCATTCCAACCCATTCCTTTCTACTCGGGTTGATTCCATTCCATTCCATTCCATTCCATTCCATTCCATTCCATTCCATTCCATTCCATTCCATTCCATTCCATTCCATTCCATTCCATTCCATTCGATTCCATTCCATTCCATTCCATTCCATTTCATTCCAAACCGTTCCATTCAACTCGGATTCATCATTCCATTCCATTCCATTCCATTCCATTCCACTCGGGTTCATTCCATTCCATTCCATTCCATTCCATTCCATTCCATTCCATTCCATTCCGTTCTACTCAGGTTGATTTCCATTCCATTCCATTCCATTCCATTCCATTCCATTCCATTCCATTACATTCCATTCCATTCTATTCCATTCCGTTCTACTCGGCTTGAATCCATTGAGTTCCGTTCCGTTCCGTTTCGTCCCGACACGTCCCGACCCGTCCCGACACGTCCCGTCCCGTCCCGTCTCGTCACGTCCCGTCCCGTCCCGTCCCGTCCCGTCCCGTCCCGTGCCGTTGTACTCGGGTTGATTCCATTCCACTCCGTTCCGTTCCTTTCCGTTCCCTTCCATTCAGTTCCACGCGGGTTGATTCAATTCCATTCTATTCTATTCCATTCCATTCCATTCCATTCCATTCCATTCCATTCCATTTTACTCGGGTTGATTCCATGCCGTGCCGTTCCGTTCCATTCCGTTCCGTTCTGATCGGGTTGATTCCGTTCCATTCCGTTCCGTTCCTTTCCATTCCATTCCATTCCGTTACACGCAGGTTGATTCAATTCCATTCTATTACATTGAATTCTATTCCATTCCATTCCATTCCATTCTACTCGGATTGATTGCATTCCATTCCGTTCCATTCCAGTCCATTCCAATCCATTCCATTCTACTAGGGTTGATTCCATTCCATTCCATTCCATTCCATTCCATTCCATTCCATTCCATTCCATTCCATTGCGTTCCATTCGAATCGATTCCATTCCATTCCATTCCATTCCATTCCAATCCATTCCATTCTACTTGGGTTCATTCCATTCCATTCCATTCCATTCCATTCTATTCCATTCGATTCCATTCCATTCCATTCCATTCCATTCCATTCCATTCTGTTCTACTCGGGTTGATTCCACTCCATTCCATTCCATTCCATTCCATTCTATTCCATTCCATTCCATTCGATTCCATTCTATTCCATTCGATTCCATTCCATTCCATTTCATTTTATTCCATTCCATTCCATTCCATTCTATTCCATTGAATTCCATTCCATTCCATTCCATTCCATTCCATTCCATTCCATTCCATTCCATTCGATTCCATTCCATTCCATTCCATTCCATTTCATTCCAAACCGTTCCATTCAACTCGGATTCATCATTCCATTCCATTCCATTCCATTCCATTCCACTCGGGTTCATTCCATTCCATTCCATTCCATTCCATTCCATTCCATTCCATTCCATTCCATTCCGTTCTACTCAGGTTGATTTCCATTCCATTCCATTCCATTCCATTCCATTCCATTCCATTCCATTACATTCCATTCCATTCTATTCCATTCCGTTCTACTCGGCTTGAATCCATTGAGTTCCGTTCCGTTCCGTTTCGTCCCGACACGTCCCGTCCCGTCCCGACACGTCCCGTCCCGTCCCGTCTCGTCACGTCCCGTCCCGTCCCGTCCCGTCCCGTCCCGTCCCGTGCCGTTGTACTCGGGTTGATTCCATTCCACTCCGTTCCGTTCCTTTCCGTTCCCTTCCATTCAGTTCCACGCGGGTTGATTCAATTCCATTCTATTCTATTCCATTCCATTCCATTCCATTCCATTCCATTCCATTCCATTTTACTCGGGTTGATTCCATGCCGTGCCGTTCCGTTCCATTCCGTTCCGTTCTGATCGGGTTGATTCCGTTCCATTCCGTTCCGTTCCTTTCCATTCCATTCCATTCCGTTACACGCAGGTTGATTCAATTCCATTCTATTACATTGAATTCTATTCCATTCCATTCCATTCCATTCTACTCGGATTGATTGCATTCCATTCCGTTCCATTCCAGTCCATTCCAATCCATTCCATTCTACTAGGGTTGATTCCATTCCATTCCATTCCATTCCATTCCATTCCATTCCATTCCTTTCCATTCCATTTCCATTGCGTTCCATTCGAATCGATTCCATTCCATTCCATTCCATTCCATTCTACTTGGGTTCATTCCATTCCATTCCATTCCATTCCATTCTATTCCATTCGATTCCATTCCATTCCATTCCATTCCATTCCATTCCATTCCATTCTGTTCTACTCGGGTTGATTCCACTCCATTCCATTCCATTCCATTCCATTCTATTCCATTCCATTCCATTCGATTCCATTCTATTCCATTCGATTCCATTCCATTCCATTTCATTTTATTCCATTCCATTCCATTCCATTCTATTCCACTGAATTCCATTCCATTCCATTCCATTCCATTCCATTCCATTCCATTCCATTCCGTTCTACTCGGGTTGATTCCACTCCATTCCATTCCATTCCATTCCATTCCATTCCATTCCATTCCATTCCATTCCATTCCATTCCACTCGGGTTGAGCATTCCATTCGATTCCATTCCATTCCATTCCATTCCATTCCATTCCATTCCATTCCACTCGGGCTCATTCCATTCCATTCCATTCCATTCCATTCCATTCCATTCCATTCCATTCCATTCCATTACTTTCCATTCCATTCCATTCCATTCCATTCTATTCTACTCGGGTTGACTCCATTCCATTCCATTCCACTCCATTCCATTCCGTTATATTCCATTCTATTCCATTCGATTCCGTTCGATTCCATTCCATTCCATTCCATTCCATTCGATTCCCTTCCATTCCATTCCATTCCATTCCATTCCATTCCAATCCATTCCATTCTACTCGGGTTGATTCCATTCCATTCCATTCCATTCCAATCCATTCCATTCCATTCCATTCCATTCCATTCCATTCCATTCCATTCCATTCCATTCCATTCCATTCCATTCCTTTCCTTTCTATTCCATTCCATTCCATTCCATTCCATTCCATTCCATTCCATTCCATTCCATTCCATTCCATTCCATTCCATTCCATTCCCTTCTACTCGGGTTGATTCCACTCCATTCCATTCCCTTCCATTCCATTGCATTCCATTCCATTCCATTCCATTCCATTCCTTTCCATTCCAACCCATTCCTTTCTACTCGGGTTGATTCCATTCCATTCCATTCCATTCCATTCCATTCCATTCCATTCCATTCCATTCCATTCCATTCCATTCCATTCCATTCGATTCCATTCCATTCCATTCCATTCCATTTCATTCCAAACCGTTCCATTCAACTCGGATTCATCATTCCATTCCATTCCATTCCATTCCATTCCACTCGGGTTCATTCCATTCCATTCCATTCCATTCCATTCCATTCCATTCCATTCCGTTCTACTCAGGTTGATTTCCATTCCATTCCATTCCATTCCATTCCATTCCATTCCATTCCATTACATTCCATTCCATTCTATTCCATTCCGTTCTACTCGGCTTGAATCCATTGAGTTCCGTTCCGTTCCGTTTCGTCCCGACACGTCCCGTCCCGTCCCGACACGTCCCGTCCCGTCCCGTCTCGTCACGTCCCGTCCCGTCCCGTCCCATCCCGTCCCGTCCCGTGCCGTTGTACTCGGGTTGATTCCATTCCACTCCGTTCCGTTCCTTTCCGTTCCCTTCCATTCAGTTCCACGCGGGTTGATTCAATTCCATTCTATTCTATTCCATTCCATTCCATTCCATTCCATTCCATTCCATTCCATTTTACTCGGGTTGATTCCATGCCGTGCCGTTCCGTTCCATTCCGTTCCGTTCTGATCGGGTTGATTCCGTTCCATTCCGTTCCGTTCCTTTCCATTCCATTCCATTCCGTTACACGCAGGTTGATTCAATTCCATTCTATTACATTGAATTCTATTCCATTCCATTCCATTCCATTCTACTCGGATTGATTGCATTCCATTCCGTTCCATTCCAGTCCATTCCAATCCATTCCATTCTACTAGGGTTGATTCCATTCCATTCCATTCCATTCCATTCCATTCCATTCCATTCCATTCCATTGCGTTCCATTCGAATCGATTCCATTCCATTCCATTCCATTCCATTCCAATCCATTCCATTCTACTTGGGTTCATTCCATTCCATTCCATTCCATTCCATTCTATTCCATTCGATTCCATTCCATTCCATTCCATTCCATTCCATTCCATTCTGTTCTACTCGGGTTGATTCCACTCCATTCCATTCCATTCCATTCCATTCTATTCCATTCCATTCCCTTCGATTCCATTCTATTCCATTCGATTCCATTCCATTCCATTTCATTTTATTCCATTCCATTCCATTCCATTCTATTCCATTGAATTCCATTCCATTCCATTCCATTCCATTCCATTCCATTCCATTCCATTCCATTCCGTTCTACTCGGGTTGATTCCACTCCATTCCATTCCATTCCATTCCATTCCATTCCATTCCATTCCACTCGGGTTGAGCATTCCATTCGATTCCATTCCATTCCATTCCATTCCATTCCATTCCATTCCACTCGGGCTCATTCCATTCCATTCCATTCCATTCCATTCCATTCCATTCCATTCCATTCCATTCCATTCCATTCCGTTCTACTCGGGTTGATTTCCATTCCATTCCATTCCATTCCATTCCACTCCATTCCATTCCATTCCATTCCATTCCATTCCATTCCATTCCATTCCATTCCATTCCTTTCCATTTATTCCATTCCGTTCTACTCGGGTTGATTCCATTGAGTTTGGTTCCGTTCCGTTCCGTCCCGTCCCGTCCCGTCCCGTCCCGTTCCATTTTACTCGGGTTGATTCCTTTGCATTCCGTTCCGCTCGTTTCCATTCCGTTCCATTCCGTTCCACGCGGGTTGGTTCAGTTCCATTCTATTCTATTCTATTCCTTTCCATTCCATTCCATTCTACTCGGGTTGATTCCATGCCGTTCCATTCCGTTCCATTCCGTCCCATTCCGACCCGTCCCATACCGTCCCTTCCCGTCCCATCCCGTTCCGTTCCACATGGGTTGATTCAATTCCTTTCGGTTACATTGAATTCCATTCCATTCCATTCTACTCGGATTGATTCCATTCCATTCCATTCCATTCCATTCCATTCCATTCCATTCCATTCCAATCCATTCCATTCTACTCGGGTTGATTCCATTCCATTCCATTCCATTCCATTCCATTCCATTCCATTCCATTCCATTCAGTTTCATTCCATTCGATTCCATTCCATTCCATTCCATTCCATTCCATTCCATTCCATTCCATTCCATTCCATTCCATTCCATTCCATTCCGTTCTAATCGGGTTGATTCCATTCTATTCCATTCCATTCCATTCCATTCCATTCCATTCCATTCCATTCTATTCCATTCCATTCTACTCAATTGAATTCCATTCCATTCCATTCTATTCCATTCCATTCCATTCCTTTCCATTCCATTTAGTTCTACTCTGGTTGATTCCATTCCATTCCATTCCATTCCATTCCATTCCATTCCATTCCATTCGTCTCCATTCGATTCCATTCGATTCCATTCCATTCTATTCCATTGAATTCCATTCCATTCCATTCCATTCCATTCCATTCCATTCCATTCCATTCCATTCCATTCCATTCCTTTCCGTTCTACTCGGGTTGATTCCATTCCATTCCATTCCATTCCATTCCATTCCATTCCATTCCATTCCATTCCATTCCATTCCACTCCATTCCATTCGATTCCATTCGATTCCATTCCATTCCATTCCATTCCATTCCAATCCATTCCATTCTACTCGGGTTGATTCCATTCCATTCCATTCCACTCCATTCCATTCCATTCCATTCCATTCCATTGCATTCCATTCGATTCCATTCGACTCCATTCCATTCGATTCCATTCGAGATCATTCGATTCCATTCCATCCCATTCCATTCCATTCCATTCCATTCCGTTCTACTCGGGTTGATTCCATTCCATTCCATTTCATTCCATTCCATTCCATTTCATTCCATTCGATTCCATTCGATTCCATTCCATTCCATTCCATTGAATCCATTCCATTCTACTCGGGTTGATTCCATTCCATTCCATTCCATTCCATTCCATTCCATTCCGTTCTTCTTTTGTTGATTCCATTCCATTCCATTTCATTCCATTCCATTCCATTCCACTCGATTCCATTCCATTCTTTCCATTCCATTCCAATCCATTCCATTCTACTCGGGTGGATTCCATTCCATTCCATTCCATTCCATTCCATTCCATTCCATTCCATTCGATTCCATTCCATTCCATTCCATTCCATTCCATTCCATTCCATTCCATTCCATTCCGTTCTAGTCGGGTTGATTCCATTCTATTCCATTCCATTCCATTCCATTGCATTCCATTCCATTCCATTCCATTCCATTCCATTCTATTCCACTCCATTCTACTCCATTGAATTCCATTCCATTCCATATTATTCCATTCCATTCCATTCCTTTCCATTCCATTTAGTTCTACTCGGGTTGATTCCATTCCATTCCATTCCATTCCATTCCATTCCATTCCATTCCATTCCATTCCATTCCATTCCATTCCATTCCATTCCGTTCCACTCGGGTTGATTCCATTCTATTCCATTCCATTCCATTCGATTCCATTCGATATCATTCGATTCCATTCCATCCCATTCCATTCCATTCCATTCCATTCCGTTCTTCTTGGGTTGAGTCCATTCCATTCCATTTCATTCCATTCCATTCCATTCCATTTCTTTCGATTCCATTCGATTCCATTCCATTCCATTCCATTCCAACCCATTGCATTCTACTCAGGTTGATTCCATTCCAATCCATTCCATTCCATTCCATTCCATTCCATTCCATTCCGTTCTACTCGGGTTGATTCCACTCCATTCCATTCCATTCCATTCCATTCCATTCCATTCCATTCCATTCCATTCCATTCCACTCGGGTTGAGCATTCCATTCGATTCCATTCCATTCCATTCCATTCCATTCCATTCCATTCCATTCCACTCGGGCTCATTCCATTCCATTCCATTCCATTCCATTCCATTCCATTCCATTCCATTCCATTCCATTACTTTCCATTCCATTCCATTCCATTCCATTCTATTCTACTCGGGTTGACTCCATTCCATTCCATTCCACTCCATTCCATTCCGTTATATTCCATTCTATTCCATTCGATTCCGTTCGATTCCATTCCATTCCATTCCATTCCATTCGATTCCCTTCCATTCCATTCCATTCCATTCCATTCCATTCCAATCCATTCCATTCTACTCGGGTTGATTCCATTCCATTCCATTCCATTCCAATCCATTCCATTCCATTCCATTCCATTCCATTCCATTCCATTCCATTCCATTCCATTCCATTCCATTCCATTCCTTTCCTTTCTATTCCATTCCATTCCATTCCATTCCATTCCATTCCATTCCATTCCATTCCATTCCATTCCATTCCATTCCATTCCATTCCCTTCTACTCGGGTTGATTCCACTCCATTCCATTCCCTTCCATTCCATTGCATTCCATTCCATTCCATTCCATTCCATTCCTTTCCATTCCAACCCATTCCTTTCTACTCGGGTTGATTCCATTCCATTCCATTCCATTCCATTCCATTCCATTCCATTCCATTCCATTCCATTCCATTCCATTCCATTCCATTCGATTCCATTCCATTCCATTCCATTCCATTTCATTCCAAACCGTTCCATTCAACTCGGATTCATCATTCCATTCCATTCCATTCCATTCCATTCCACTCGGGTTCATTCCATTCCATTCCATTCCATTCCATTCCATTCCATTCCATTCCATTCCGTTCTACTCAGGTTGATTTCCATTCCATTCCATTCCATTCCATTCCATTCCATTCCATTCCATTACATTCCATTCCATTCTATTCCATTCCGTTCTACTCGGCTTGAATCCATTGAGTTCCGTTCCGTTCCGTTTCGTCCCGACACGTCCCGTCCCGTCCCGACACGTCCCGTCCCGTCCCGTCTCGTCACGTCCCGTCCCGTCCCGTCCCATCCCGTCCCGTCCCGTGCCGTTGTACTCGGGTTGATTCCATTCCACTCCGTTCCGTTCCTTTCCGTTCCCTTCCATTCAGTTCCACGCGGGTTGATTCAATTCCATTCTATTCTATTCCATTCCATTCCATTCCATTCCATTCCATTCCATTCCATTTTACTCGGGTTGATTCCATGCCGTGCCGTTCCGTTCCATTCCGTTCCGTTCTGATCGGGTTGATTCCGTTCCATTCCGTTCCGTTCCTTTCCATTCCATTCCATTCCGTTACACGCAGGTTGATTCAATTCCATTCTATTACATTGAATTCTATTCCATTCCATTCCATTCCATTCTACTCGGATTGATTGCATTCCATTCCGTTCCATTCCAGTCCATTCCAATCCATTCCATTCTACTAGGGTTGATTCCATTCCATTCCATTCCATTCCATTCCATTCCATTCCATTCCATTCCATTGCGTTCCATTCGAATCGATTCCATTCCATTCCATTCCATTCCATTCCAATCCATTCCATTCTACTTGGGTTCATTCCATTCCATTCCATTCCATTCCATTCTATTCCATTCGATTCCATTCCATTCCATTCCATTCCATTCCATTCCATTCTGTTCTACTCGGGTTGATTCCACTCCATTCCATTCCATTCCATTCCATTCTATTCCATTCCATTCCCTTCGATTCCATTCTATTCCATTCGATTCCATTCCATTCCATTTCATTTTATTCCATTCCATTCCATTCCATTCTATTCCATTGAATTCCATTCCATTCCATTCCATTCCATTCCATTCCATTCCATTCCATTCCATTCCATTCCGTTCTACTCGGGTTGATTCCACTCCATTCCATTCCATTCCATTCCATTCCATTCCATTCCATTCCACTCGGGTTGAGCATTCCATTCGATTCCATTCCATTCCATTCCATTCCATTCCATTCCATTCCACTCGGGCTCATTCCATTCCATTCCATTCCATTCCATTCCATTCCATTCCATTCCATTCCATTCCATTCCATTCCGTTCTACTCGGGTTGATTTCCATTCCATTCCATTCCATTCCATTCCACTCCATTCCATTCCATTCCATTCCATTCCATTCCATTCCATTCCATTCCATTCCATTCCTTTCCATTTATTCCATTCCGTTCTACTCGGGTTGATTCCATTGAGTTTGGTTCCGTTCCGTTCCGTCCCGTCCCGTCCCGTCCCGTCCCGTTCCATTTTACTCGGGTTGATTCCTTTGCATTCCGTTCCGCTCGTTTCCATTCCGTTCCATTCCGTTCCACGCGGGTTGGTTCAGTTCCATTCTATTCTATTCTATTCCTTTCCATTCCATTCCATTCTACTCGGGTTGATTCCATGCCGTTCCATTCCGTTCCATTCCGTCCCATTCCGACCCGTCCCATACCGTCCCTTCCCGTCCCATCCCGTTCCGTTCCACATGGGTTGATTCAATTCCTTTCGGTTACATTGAATTCCATTCCATTCCATTCTACTCGGATTGATTCCATTCCATTCCATTCCATTCCATTCCATTCCATTCCATTCCATTCCAATCCATTCCATTCTACTCGGGTTGATTCCATTCCATTCCATTCCATTCCATTCCATTCCATTCCATTCCATTCCATTCAGTTTCATTCCATTCGATTCCATTCCATTCCATTCCATTCCATTCCATTCCATTCCATTCGATTCCATTCCATTCCATTCCATTCCATTCCGTTCTAATCGGGTTGATTCCATTCTATTCCATTCCATTCCATTCCATTCCATTCCATTCCATTCCATTCTATTCCATTCCATTCTACTCAATTGAATTCCATTCCATTCCATTCTATTCCATTCCATTCCATTCCTTTCCATTCCATTTAGTTCTACTCTGGTTGATTCCATTCCATTCCATTCCATTCCATTCCATTCCATTCCATTCCATTCGTCTCCATTCGATTCCATTCGATTCCATTCCATTCTATTCCATTGAATTCCATTCCATTCCATTCCATTCCATTCCATTCCATTCCATTCCATTCCATTCCATTCCATTCCATTCCTTTCCGTTCTACTCGGGTTGATTCCATTCCATTCCATTCCATTCCATTCCATTCCATTCCATTCCATTCCATTCCATTCCATTCCACTCCATTCCATTCGATTCCATTCGATTCCATTCCATTCCATTCCATTCCATTCCAATCCATTCCATTCTACTCGGGTTGATTCCATTCCATTCCATTCCACTCCATTCCATTCCATTCCATTCCATTCCATTGCATTCCATTCGATTCCATTCGACTCCATTCCATTCGATTCCATTCGAGATCATTCGATTCCATTCCATCCCATTCCATTCCATTCCATTCCATTCCGTTCTACTCGGGTTGATTCCATTCCATTCCATTTCATTCCATTCCATTCCATTTCATTCCATTCGATTCCATTCGATTGCATTCCATTCCATTCCATTGAATCCATTCCATTCTACTCGGGTTGATTCCATTCCATTCCATTCCATTCCATTCCATTCCATTCCGTTCTTCTTTTGTTGATTCCATTCCATTCCATTTCATTCCATTCCATTCCATTCCACTCGATTCCATTCCATTCTTTCCATTCCATTCCAATCCATTCCATTCTACTCGGGTGGATTCCATTCCATTCCATTCCATTCCATTCCATTCCATTCCATTCCATTCGATTCCATTCCATTCCATTCCATTCCATTCCATTCCATTCCATTCCATTCCATTCCGTTCTAGTCGGGTTGATTCCATTCTATTCCATTCCATTCCATTCCATTGCATTCCATTCCATTCCATTCCATTCCATTCCATTCTATTCCACTCCATTCTACTCCATTGAATTCCATTCCATTCCATATTATTCCATTCCATTCCATTCCTTTCCATTCCATTTAGTTCTACTCGGGTTGATTCCATTCCATTCCATTCCATTCCATTCCATTCCATTCCATTCCATTCCATTCCATTCCATTCCATTCCATTCCATTCCGTTCCACTCGGGTTGATTCCATTCTATTCCATTCCATTCCATTCGATTCCATTCGATATCATTCGATTCCATTCCATCCCATTCCATTCCATTCCATTCCATTCCGTTCTTCTTGGGTTGAGTCCATTCCATTCCATTTCATTCCATTCCATTCCATTCCATTTCTTTCGATTCCATTCGATTCCATTCCATTCCATTCCATTCCAACCCATTGCATTCTACTCAGGTTGATTCCATTCCAATCCATTCCATTCCATTCCATTCCATTCCATTCCATTCCATTCCATTCGATTCCACTCGATTCCATTCCATTCCTTTCCATTCCATTCCAATCCATTCCATTCTATTCGGGTGGATTCCATTCCATTCCATTCCATTCCATTCCATTCCATTCCATTCCATTCCATTCCATTCCATTCCATTCCATTCGATTCCATTCCATTCCATTCCATTCCATTCCATTCCATTCCGTTCTAGTCGGGTTGATTCCGTTCCATTCCATTGCATTCCATTCCATTCCATTCCATTCCATTCCATTCCATTCCATTCCATTCCATTCTATTCCATTCCATTCTACTCCATTGAATTCCATTCCATTCCATTCCATTCCATTCCTTTCCAATCTTTTAGTTCTACTCGGGTTGATTCCATTCCATTCCATTCCATTCCATTCCATTCCATTCCATTCCATTCCATTACTTTCCATTCCATTCCATTCCATTCCATTCTATTCTACTCGGGTTGACTCCATTCCATTCCATTCCAATCCATTCCATTCCGTTATATTCCATTCTATTCCATTCGATTCCGTTCGATTCCATTCCATTCCATTCCATTCCATTCGATTCCATTCCATTCCATTCGATTCCCTTCCATTCCATTCCATTCCATTCCATTCCATTCCATTCCATTCCATTCCATTCCATTCCATTCCATTCCATTCCGTTCTAGTCGGGTTGATTCCATTCTATTCCATTCCATTCCATTCCAGTGCATTCCATTCCATTCCATTCTATTCCACTGCATTCTACTCCATTGAATTCCATTCCATTCCATATTATTCCATTCCATTCCATTCCTTTCCATTCCATTTAGTTCTACTCGGGTTGATTCCATTCCATTCCATTCCATTCCATTCCATTCCATTCCATTCCATTCCATTCCATTCCATTCCATTCCATTCCATTCCGCTCCACTCGGGTTGATTCCATTCTATTCCATTCCATTCCATTCGATTCCATTCGATATCATTCGATTCCATTCCATCCCATTCCATTCCATTCCATTCCATTCCGTTCTTCTTGGGTTGAGTCCATTCCATTCCATTTCATTCCATTCCATTCCATTCCATTTCTTTCGATTCCATTCGATTCCATTCCATTCCATTCCATTCCAATCCATTGCATTCTACTCAGGTTGATTCCATTCCATTCCATTCCATTCCATTCCATTCCATTCCATTCCATTCGATTCCACTCGATTCCATTCCATTCCTTTCCATTCCATTCCAATCCACTCCATTCTATTCGGGTGGATTCCATTCCATTCCATTCCATTCCATTCCATTCCATTCCATTCCATTCCATTCCATTCCATTCCATTCCATTCCATTCCATTCCATTCGATTCCATTCCATTCGATTCCATTCCATTCCATTCCATTCCATTCCATTCCATTCCATTCCATTCCGTTCTAGTCGGGTTGATTCCGTTCCATTCCATTGCATTCCATTCCATTCCATTCCATTCCATTCCGTTCTAGTCGGGTTGATTCCGTTCCATTCCATTGCATTCCATTCCATTCCATTCCATTCCATTCCATTCCATTCCATTCCCTTCTACTCGGGTTGATTCCACTCCATTCCATTCCCTTCCATTCCATTGCATTCCATTCCATTCCATTCCATTCCATTCCTTTCCATTCCAACCCATTCCTTTCTACTCGGGTTGATTCCATTCCATTCCATTCCATTCCATTCCATTCCATTCCATTCCATTCCATTCCATTCCATTCCATTCCATTCCATTCGATTCCATTCCATTCCATTCCATTCCATTTCATTCCAAACCGTTCCATTCAACTCGGATTCATCATTCCATTCCATTCCATTCCATTCCATTCCACTCGGGTTCATTCCATTCCATTCCATTCCATTCCATTCCATTCCATTCCATTCCGTTCTACTCAGGTTGATTTCCATTCCATTCCATTCCATTCCATTCCATTCCATTCCATTCCATTACATTCCATTCCATTCTATTCCATTCCGTTCTACTCGGCTTGAATCCATTGAGTTCCGTTCCGTTCCGTTTCGTCCCGACACGTCCCGTCCCGTCCCGACACGTCCCGTCCCGTCCCGTCTCGTCACGTCCCGTCCCGTCCCGTCCCATCCCGTCCCGTCCCGTGCCGTTGTACTCGGGTTGATTCCATTCCACTCCGTTCCGTTCCTTTCCGTTCCCTTCCATTCAGTTCCACGCGGGTTGATTCAATTCCATTCTATTCTATTCCATTCCATTCCATTCCATTCCATTCCATTCCATTCCATTTTACTCGGGTTGATTCCATGCCGTGCCGTTCCGTTCCATTCCGTTCCGTTCTGATCGGGTTGATTCCGTTCCATTCCGTTCCGTTCCTTTCCATTCCATTCCATTCCGTTACACGCAGGTTGATTCAATTCCATTCTATTACATTGAATTCTATTCCATTCCATTCCATTCCATTCTACTCGGATTGATTGCATTCCATTCCGTTCCATTCCAGTCCATTCCAATCCATTCCATTCTACTAGGGTTGATTCCATTCCATTCCATTCCATTCCATTCCATTCCATTCCATTCCATTCCATTGCGTTCCATTCGAATCGATTCCATTCCATTCCATTCCATTCCATTCCAATCCATTCCATTCTACTTGGGTTCATTCCATTCCATTCCATTCCATTCCATTCTATTCCATTCGATTCCATTCCATTCCATTCCATTCCATTCCATTCCATTCTGTTCTACTCGGGTTGATTCCACTCCATTCCATTCCATTCCATTCCATTCTATTCCATTCCATTCCCTTCGATTCCATTCTATTCCATTCGATTCCATTCCATTCCATTTCATTTTATTCCATTCCATTCCATTCCATTCTATTCCATTGAATTCCATTCCATTCCATTCCATTCCATTCCATTCCATTCCATTCCATTCCATTCCGTTCTACTCGGGTTGATTCCACTCCATTCCATTCCATTCCATTCCATTCCATTCCATTCCATTCCACTCGGGTTGAGCATTCCATTCGATTCCATTCCATTCCATTCCATTCCATTCCATTCCATTCCACTCGGGCTCATTCCATTCCATTCCATTCCATTCCATTCCATTCCATTCCATTCCATTCCATTCCATTCCATTCCGTTCTACTCGGGTTGATTTCCATTCCATTCCATTCCATTCCATTCCACTCCATTCCATTCCATTCCATTCCATTCCATTCCATTCCATTCCATTCCATTCCATTCCTTTCCATTTATTCCATTCCGTTCTACTCGGGTTGATTCCATTGAGTTTGGTTCCGTTCCGTTCCGTCCCGTCCCGTCCCGTCCCGTCCCGTTCCATTTTACTCGGGTTGATTCCTTTGCATTCCGTTCCGCTCGTTTCCATTCCGTTCCATTCCGTTCCACGCGGGTTGGTTCAGTTCCATTCTATTCTATTCTATTCCTTTCCATTCCATTCCATTCTACTCGGGTTGATTCCATGCCGTTCCATTCCGTTCCATTCCGTCCCATTCCGACCCGTCCCATACCGTCCCTTCCCGTCCCATCCCGTTCCGTTCCACATGGGTTGATTCAATTCCTTTCGGTTACATTGAATTCCATTCCATTCCATTCTACTCGGATTGATTCCATTCCATTCCATTCCATTCCATTCCATTCCATTCCATTCCATTCCAATCCATTCCATTCTACTCGGGTTGATTCCATTCCATTCCATTCCATTCCATTCCATTCCATTCCATTCCATTCCATTCAGTTTCATTCCATTCGATTCCATTCCATTCCATTCCATTCCATTCCATTCCATTCCATTCCATTCCATTCCATTCCATTCCATTCCATTCCGTTCTAATCGGGTTGATTCCATTCTATTCCATTCCATTCCATTCCATTCCATTCCATTCCATTCCATTCTATTCCATTCCATTCTACTCAATTGAATTCCATTCCATTCCATTCTATTCCATTCCATTCCATTCCTTTCCATTCCATTTAGTTCTACTCTGGTTGATTCCATTCCATTCCATTCCATTCCATTCCATTCCATTCCATTCCATTCGTCTCCATTCGATTCCATTCGATTCCATTCCATTCTATTCCATTGAATTCCATTCCATTCCATTCCATTCCATTCCATTCCATTCCATTCCATTCCATTCCATTCCATTCCTTTCCGTTCTACTCGGGTTGATTGCATTCCATTCCATTCCATTCCATTCCATTCCATTCCATTCCATTCCATTCCATTCCATTCCACTCCATTCCATTCGATTCCATTCGATTCCATTCCATTCCATTCCATTCCATTCCAATCCATTCCATTCTACTCGGGTTGATTCCATTCCATTCCATTCCACTCCATTCCATTCCATTCCATTCCATTCCATTGCATTCCATTCGATTCCATTCGACTCCATTCCATTCGATTCCATTCGAGATCATTCGATTCCATTCCATCCCATTCCATTCCATTCCATTCCATTCCGTTCTACTCGGGTTGATTCCATTCCATTCCATTTCATTCCATTCCATTCCATTTCATTCCATTCGATTCCATTCGATTCCATTCCATTCCATTCCATTGAATCCATTCCATTCTACTCGGGTTGATTCCATTCCATTCCATTCCATTCCATTCCATTCCATTCCGTTCTTCTTTTGTTGATTCCATTCCATTCCATTTCATTCCATTCCATTCCATTCCACTCGATTCCATTCCATTCTTTCCATTCCATTCCAATCCATTCCATTCTACTCGGGTGGATTCCATTCCATTCCATTCCATTCCATTCCATTCCATTCCATTCCATTCGATTCCATTCCATTCCATTCCATTCCATTCCATTCCATTCCATTCCATTCCATTCCGTTCTAGTCGGGTTGATTCCATTCTATTCCATTCCATTCCATTCCATTGCATTCCATTCCATTCCATTCCATTCCATTCCATTCTATTCCACTCCATTCTACTCCATTGAATTCCATTCCATTCCATATTATTCCATTCCATTCCATTCCTTTCCATTCCATTTAGTTCTACTCGGGTTGATTCCATTCCATTCCATTCCATTCCATTCCATTCCATTCCATTCCATTCCATTCCATTCCATTCCATTCCATTCCATTCCGTTCCACTCGGGTTGATTCCATTCTATTCCATTCCATTCCATTCGATTCCATTCGATATCATTCGATTCCATTCCATCCCATTCCATTCCATTCCATTCCATTCCGTTCTTCTTGGGTTGAGTCCATTCCATTCCATTTCATTCCATTCCATTCCATTCCATTTCTTTCGATTCCATTCGATTCCATTCCATTCCATTCCATTCCAACCCATTGCATTCTACTCAGGTTGATTCCATTCCAATCCATTCCATTCCATTCCATTCCATTCCATTCCATTCCGTTCTACTCGGGTTGATTCCACTCCATTCCATTCCATTCCATTCCATTCCATTCCATTCCATTCCATTCCATTCCATTCCATTCCACTCGGGTTGAGCATTCCATTCGATTCCATTCCATTCCATTCCATTCCATTCCATTCCATTCCATTCCACTCGGGCTCATTCCATTCCATTCCATTCCATTCCATTCCATTCCATTCCATTCCATTCCATTCCATTACTTTCCATTCCATTCCATTCCATTCCATTCTATTCTACTCGGGTTGACTCCATTCCATTCCATTCCACTCCATTCCATTCCGTTATATTCCATTCTATTCCATTCGATTCCGTTCGATTCCATTCCATTCCATTCCATTCCATTCGATTCCCTTCCATTCCATTCCATTCCATTCCATTCCATTCCAATCCATTCCATTCTACTCGGGTTGATTCCATTCCATTCCATTCCATTCCAATCCATTCCATTCCATTCCATTCCATTCCATTCCATTCCATTCCATTCCATTCCATTCCATTCCATTCCATTCCTTTCCTTTCTATTCCATTCCATTCCATTCCATTCCATTCCATTCCATTCCATTCCATTCCATTCCATTCCATTCCATTCCATTCCCTTCTACTCGGGTTGATTCCACTCCATTCCATTCCCTTCCATTCCATTGCATTCCATTCCATTCCATTCCATTCCATTCCTTTCCATTCCAACCCATTCCTTTCTACTCGGGTTGATTCCATTCCATTCCATTCCATTCCATTCCATTCCATTCCATTCCATTCCATTCCATTCCATTCCATTCCATTCCATTCGATTCCATTCCATTCCATTCCATTCCATTTCATTCCAAACCGTTCCATTCAACTCGGATTCATCATTCCATTCCATTCCATTCCATTCCATTCCACTCGGGTTCATTCCATTCCATTCCATTCCATTCCATTCCATTCCATTCCATTCCGTTCTACTCAGGTTGATTTCCATTCCATTCCATTCCATTCCATTCCATTCCATTCCATTCCATTACATTCCATTCCATTCTATTCCATTCCGTTCTACTCGGCTTGAATCCATTGAGTTCCGTTCCGTTCCGTTTCGTCCCGACACGTCCCGTCCCGTCCCGACACGTCCCGTCCCGTCCCGTCTCGTCACGTCCCGTCCCGTCCCGTCCCATCCCGTCCCGTCCCGTGCCGTTGTACTCGGGTTGATTCCATTCCACTCCGTTCCGTTCCTTTCCGTTCCCTTCCATTCAGTTCCACGCGGGTTGATTCAATTCCATTCTATTCTATTCCATTCCATTCCATTCCATTCCATTCCATTCCATTCCATTTTACTCGGGTTGATTCCATGCCGTGCCGTTCCGTTCCATTCCGTTCCGTTCTGATCGGGTTGATTCCGTTCCATTCCGTTCCGTTCCTTTCCATTCCATTCCATTCCGTTACACGCAGGTTGATTCAATTCCATTCTATTACATTGAATTCTATTCCATTCCATTCCATTCCATTCTACTCGGATTGATTGCATTCCATTCCGTTCCATTCCAGTCCATTCCAATCCATTCCATTCTACTAGGGTTGATTCCATTCCATTCCATTCCATTCCATTCCATTCCATTCCATTCCATTCCATTGCGTTCCATTCGAATCGATTCCATTCCATTCCATTCCATTCCATTCCAATCCATTCCATTCTACTTGGGTTCATTCCATTCCATTCCATTCCATTCCATTCTATTCCATTCGATTCCATTCCATTCCATTCCATTCCATTCCATTCCATTCTGTTCTACTCGGGTTGATTCCACTCCATTCCATTCCATTCCATTCCATTCTATTCCATTCCATTCCCTTCGATTCCATTCTATTCCATTCGATTCCATTCCATTCCATTTCATTTTATTCCATTCCATTCCATTCCATTCTATTCCATTGAATTCCATTCCATTCCATTCCATTCCATTCCATTCCATTCCATTCCATTCCATTCCATTCCGTTCTACTCGGGTTGATTCCACTCCATTCCATTCCATTCCATTCCATTCCATTCCATTCCATTCCATTCCACTCGGGTTGAGCATTCCATTCGATTCCATTCCATTCCATTCCATTCCATTCCATTCCATTCCACTCGGGCTCATTCCATTCCATTCCATTCCATTCCATTCCATTCCATTCCATTCCATTCCATTCCATTCCATTCCGTTCTACTCGGGTTGATTTCCATTCCATTCCATTCCATTCCATTCCACTCCATTCCATTCCATTCCATTCCATTCCATTCCATTCCATTCCATTCCATTCCATTCCATTCCTTTCCATTTATTCCATTCCGTTCTACTCGGGTTGATTCCATTGAGTTTGGTTCCGTTCCGTTCCGTCCCGTCCCGTCCCGTCCCGTCCCGTTCCATTTTACTCGGGTTGATTCCTTTGCATTCCGTTCCGCTCGTTTCCATTCCGTTCCATTCCGTTCCACGCGGGTTGGTTCAGTTCCATTCTATTCTATTCTATTCCTTTCCATTCCATTCCATTCTACTCGGGTTGATTCCATGCCGTTCCATTCCGTTCCATTCCGTCCCATTCCGACCCGTCCCATACCGTCCCTTCCCGTCCCATCCCGTTCCGTTCCACATGGGTTGATTCAATTCCTTTCGGTTACATTGAATTCCATTCCATTCCATTCTACTCGGATTGATTCCATTCCATTCCATTCCATTCCATTCCATTCCATTCCATTCCATTCCAATCCATTCCATTCTACTCGGGTTGATTCCATTCCATTCCATTCCATTCCATTCCATTCCATTCCATTCCATTCCATTCAGTTTCATTCCATTCGATTCCATTCCATTCCATTCCATTCCATTCCATTCCATTCCATTCGATTCCATTCCATTCCATTCCATTCCATTCCGTTCTAATCGGGTTGATTCCATTCTATTCCATTCCATTCCATTCCATTCCATTCCATTCCATTCCATTCTATTCCATTCCATTCTACTCAATTGAATTCCATTCCATTCCATTCTATTCCATTCCATTCCATTCCTTTCCATTCCATTTAGTTCTACTCTGGTTGATTCCATTCCATTCCATTCCATTCCATTCCATTCCATTCCATTCCATTCCATTCCATTCCATTCCTTTCCGTTCTACTCGGGTTGATTCCATTCCATTCCATTCCATTCCATTCCATTCCATTCCATTCCATTCCATTCCATTCCATTCCACTCCATTCCATTCGATTCCATTCGATTCCATTCCATTCCATTCCATTCCATTCCAATCCATTCCATTCTACTCGGGTTGATTCCATTCCATTCCATTCCACTCCATTCCATTCCATTCCATTCCATTCCATTGCATTCCATTCGATTCCATTCGACTCCATTCCATTCGATTCCATTCGAGATCATTCGATTCCATTCCATCCCATTCCATTCCATTCCATTCCATTCCGTTCTACTCGGGTTGATTCCATTCCATTCCATTTCATTCCATTCCATTCCATTTCATTCCATTCGATTCCATTCGATTCCATTCCATTCCATTCCATTGAATCCATTCCATTCTACTCGGGTTGATTCCATTCCATTCCATTCCATTCCATTCCATTCCATTCCGTTCTTCTTTTGTTGATTCCATTCCATTCCATTTCATTCCATTCCATTCCATTCCACTCGATTCCATTCCATTCTTTCCATTCCATTCCAATCCATTCCATTCTACTCGGGTGGATTCCATTCCATTCCATTCCATTCCATTCCATTCCATTCCATTCCATTCGATTCCATTCCATTCCATTCCATTCCATTCCATTCCATTCCATTCCATTCCATTCCGTTCTAGTCGGGTTGATTCCATTCTATTCCATTCCATTCCATTCCATTGCATTCCATTCCATTCCATTCCATTCCATTCCATTCTATTCCACTCCATTCTACTCCATTGAATTCCATTCCATTCCATATTATTCCATTCCATTCCATTCCTTTCCATTCCATTTAGTTCTACTCGGGTTGATTCCATTCCATTCCATTCCATTCCATTCCATTCCATTCCATTCCATTCCATTCCATTCCATTCCATTCCATTCCATTCCGTTCCACTCGGGTTGATTCCATTCTATTCCATTCCATTCCATTCGATTCCATTCGATATCATTCGATTCCATTCCATCCCATTCCATTCCATTCCATTCCATTCCGTTCTTCTTGGGTTGAGTCCATTCCATTCCATTTCATTCCATTCCATTCCATTCCATTTCTTTCGATTCCATTCGATTCCATTCCATTCCATTCCATTCCAACCCATTGCATTCTACTCAGGTTGATTCCATTCCAATCCATTCCATTCCATTCCATTCCATTCCATTCCATTCCATTCCATTCCATTCGATTCCACTCGATTCCATTCCATTCCTTTCCATTCCATTCCAATCCATTCCATTCTATTCGGGTGGATTCCATTCCATTCCATTCCATTCCATTCCATTCCATTCCATTCCATTCCATTCCATTCCATTCCATTCCATTCCATTCGATTCCATTCCATTCCATTCCATTCCATTCCATTCCATTCCGTTCTAGTCGGGTTGATTCCGTTCCATTCCATTGCATTCCATTCCATTCCATTCCATTCCATTCCATTCCATTCCATTCCATTCCATTCTATTCCATTCCATTCTACTCCATTGAATTCCATTCCATTCCATTCCATTCCATTCCTTTCCAATCTTTTAGTTCTACTCGGGTTGATTCCATTCCATTCCATTCCATTCCATTCCATTCCATTCCATTCCATTCCATTACTTTCCATTCCATTCCATTCCATTCCATTCTATTCTACTCGGGTTGACTCCATTCCATTCCATTCCAATCCATTCCATTCCGTTATATTCCATTCTATTCCATTCGATTCCGTTCGATTCCATTCCATTCCATTCCATTCCATTCGATTCCATTCCATTCCATTCGATTCCCTTCCATTCCATTCCATTCCATTCCATTCCATTCCATTCCATTCCATTCCATTCCATTCCATTCCATTCCATTCCGTTCTAGTCGGGTTGATTCCATTCTATTCCATTCCATTCCATTCCAGTGCATTCCATTCCATTCCATTCTATTCCACTGCATTCTACTCCATTGAATTCCATTCCATTCCATATTATTCCATTCCATTCCATTCCTTTCCATTCCATTTAGTTCTACTCGGGTTGATTCCATTCCATTCCATTCCATTCCATTCCATTCCATTCCATTCCATTCCATTCCATTCCATTCCATTCCATTCCATTCCGCTCCACTCGGGTTGATTCCATTCTATTCCATTCCATTCCATTCGATTCCATTCGATATCATTCGATTCCATTCCATCCCATTCCATTCCATTCCATTCCATTCCGTTCTTCTTGGGTTGAGTCCATTCCATTCCATTTCATTCCATTCCATTCCATTCCATTTCTTTCGATTCCATTCGATTCCATTCCATTCCATTCCATTCCAATCCATTGCATTCTACTCAGGTTGATTCCATTCCATTCCATTCCATTCCATTCCATTCCATTCCATTCCATTCGATTCCACTCGATTCCATTCCATTCCTTTCCATTCCATTCCAATCCACTCCATTCTATTCGGGTGGATTCCATTCCATTCCATTCCATTCCATTCCATTCCATTCCATTCCATTCCATTCCATTCCATTCCATTCCATTCCATTCCATTCCATTCGATTCCATTCCATTCGATTCCATTCCATTCCATTCCATTCCATTCCATTCCATTCCATTCCATTCCGTTCTAGTCGGGTTGATTCCGTTCCATTCCATTGCATTCCATTCCATTCCATTCCATTCCATTCCGTTCTAGTCGGGTTGATTCCGTTCCATTCCATTGCATTCCATTCCATTCCATTCCATTCCATTCCATTCCATTCCATTCCGTTCTATTCCATTCCATTCTACTCCATTGAATTCCATTCCATTCCATTCCATTCCATTCCATTCCATTCCATTCCTTTCCAATCCATTTAGTTCTACTCGGGTTGATTCCATTCCATTCCATTCCATTCCATTCAATTCCATTCCATTCCATTCCATTCCATTCCATTCCATTACTTTCCATTCCATTCCATTCCATTCCATTCTATTCTACTCGGGTTGACTCCATTCCATTCCATTCCACTCCATTCCATTCCGTTATATTCCATTCTATTCCATTCGATTCCGTTCGATTCCATTCCATTCCATTCCATTCCATTCGATTCCATTCCATTCCATTCGATTCCCTTCCATTCCATTCCATTCCATTCCATTCCATTCCAATCCATTCCATTCTACTCGGGTTGATTCCATTCCATTCCATTCCATTCCAATCCATTCCATTCCATTCCATTCCATTCCATTCCATTCCATTCCATTCCATTCCATTCCATTCCATTCCATTCCATTCCATTCCATTCCTTTCCTTTCTATTCCATTCCATTCCATTCCATTCCATTCCATTCCGTTCCATTCCATTCCATTCCATTCCATTCCATTCCGTTCTACTCGGGTTGATTCCACTCCATTCCATTCCCTTCCATTCCATTGCATTCCAATCCATTCCATTCCATTCCATTCCTTTCCATTCCAACCCATTCCTTTCTACACGGGTTGATTCCATTCCATTCCATTCCATTCCATTCCGTTCTACTCGGGTTGATTCCACTCCATTCCATTCCATTCCATTCCATTCCATTCCATTCCATTCCATTCCATTCCACTCGGGTTGAGCATTCCATTCGATTCCATTCCATTCCATTCCATTCCATTTCATTCCAAACCGTTCCATTCAACTCGGATTCATCATTCCATTCCATTCCATTCCATTCCATTCCACTCGGGTTCATTCCATTCCATTCCATTCCATTCCATTCCATTCCATTCCATTCCATTCCATTCCGTTCTACACAGGTTGATTTCCATTCCATTCCATTCCATTCCATTCCATTCTATTCCATTCCATTCCATTCCATTCCATTCCATTCCATTCCATTTTACTCGGGTTGATTCCATGCCGTGCCGTTCCGTTCCATTCCGTTCCGTTCTGATCGGGTTGATTCCGTTCCATTCCGTTCCGTTCCTTTCCATTCCATTCCATTCCGTTACACGCAGGTTGATTCAATTCCATTCTATTACATTGAATTCTATTCCATTCCATTCCATTCCATTCTACTCGGATTGATTGCATTCCATTCCGTTCCATTCCAGTCCATTCCAATCCATTCCATTCTACTAGGGTTGATTCCATTCCATTCCATTCCATTCCATTCCATTCCATTCCATTCCATTCCATTGCGTTCCATTCGAATCGATTCCATTCCATTCCATTCCATTCCATTCCAATCCATTCCATTCTACTTGGGTTCATTCCATTCCATTCCATTCCATTCCATTCTATTCCATTCGATTCCATTCCATTCCATTCCATTCCATTCCATTCCATTCTGTTCTACTCGGGTTGATTCCACTCCATTCCATTCCATTCCATTCCATTCTATTCCATTCCATTCCATTCGATTCCATTCTATTCCATTCGATTCCATTCCATTCCATTTCATTTTATTCCATTCCATTCCATTCCATTCTATTCCATTGAATTCCATTCCATTCCATTCCATTCCATTCCATTCCATTCCATTCCATTCCATTCCATTCCATTCCATTCCATTCCGTTCCACTCGGGTTGATTCCATTCTATTCCATTCCATTCCATTCGATTCCATTCGATATCATTCGATTCCATTCCATCCCATTCCATTCCATTCCATTCCATTCCGTTCTTCTTGGGTTGAGTCCATTCCATTCCATTTCATTCCATTCCATTCCATTCCATTTCTTTCGATTCCATTCGATTCCATTCCATTCCATTCCATTCCAACCCATTGCATTCTACTCAGGTTGATTCCATTCCAATCCATTCCATTCCATTCCATTCCATTCCATTCCATTCCATTCCATTCGATTCCACTCGATTCCATTCCATTCCTTTCCATTCCATTCCAATCCATTCCATTCTATTCGGGTGGATTCCATTCCATTCCATTCCATTCCATTCCATTCCATTCCATTCCATTCCATTCCATTCCATTCCATTCCATTCCATTCCATTCGATTCCATTCCATTCCATTCCATTCCATTCCATTCCATTCCGTTCTAGTCGGGTTGATTCCGTTCCATTCCATTGCATTCCATTCCATTCCATTCCATTCCATTCCATTCCATTCCATTCCATTCCATTCTATTCCATTCCATTCTACTCCATTGAATTCCATTCCATTCCATTCCATTCCATTCCTTTCCAATCTTTTAGTTCTACTCGGGTTGATTCCATTCCATTCCATTCCATTCCATTCCATTCCATTCCATTCCATTCCATTACTTTCCATTCCATTCCATTCCATTCCATTCTATTCTACTCGGGTTGACTCCATTCCATTCCATTCCAATCCATTCCATTCCGTTATATTCCATTCTATTCCATTCGATTCCGTTCGATTCCATTCCATTCCATTCCATTCCATTCGATTCCATTCCATTCCATTCGATTCCCTTCCATTCCATTCCATTCCATTCCATTCCATTCCATTCCATTCCATTCCATTCCATTCCATTCCATTCCGTTCTAGTCGGGTTGATTCCATTCTATTCCATTCCATTCCATTCCAGTGCATTCCATTCCATTCCATTCTATTCCACTGCATTCTACTCCATTGAATTCCATTCCATTCCATATTATTCCATTCCATTCCATTCCTTTCCATTCCATTTAGTTCTACTCGGGTTGATTCCATTCCATTCCATTCCATTCCATTCCATTCCATTCCATTCCATTCCATTCCATTCCATTCCATTCCATTCCATTCCGCTCCACTCGGGTTGATTCCATTCTATTCCATTCCATTCCATTCGATTCCATTCGATATCATTCGATTCCATTCCATCCCATTCCATTCCATTCCATTCCATTCCGTTCTTCTTGGGTTGAGTCCATTCCATTCCATTTCATTCCATTCCATTCCATTCCATTTCTTTCGATTCCATTCGATTCCATTCCATTCCATTCCATTCCAATCCATTGCATTCTACTCAGGTTGATTCCATTCCATTCCATTCCATTCCATTCCATTCCATTCCATTCCATTCGATTCCACTCGATTCCATTCCATTCCTTTCCATTCCATTCCAATCCACTCCATTCTATTCGGGTGGATTCCATTCCATTCCATTCCATTCCATTCCATTCCATTCCATTCCATTCCATTCCATTCCATTCCATTCCATTCCATTCCATTCCATTCCATTCCATTCGATTCCATTCCATTCGATTCCATTCCATTCCATTCCATTCCATTCCATTCCATTCCATTCCATTCCGTTCTAGTCGGGTTGATTCCGTTCCATTCCATTGCATTCCATTCCATTCCATTCCATTCCATTCCGTTCTAGTCGGGTTGATTCCGTTCCATTCCATTGCATTCCATTCCATTCCATTCCATTCCATTCCATTCCATTCCATTCCGTTCTATTCCATTCCATTCTACTCCATTGAATTCCATTCCATTCCATTCCATTCCATTCCATTCCATTCCATTCCTTTCCAATCCATTTAGTTCTACTCGGGTTGATTCCATTCCATTCCATTCCATTCCATTCCATTCCATTCCATTCCATTCCATTCCATTCCATTCCATTACTTTCCATTCCATTCCATTCCATTCCATTCTATTCTACTCGGGTTGACTCCATTCCATTCCATTCCACTCCATTCCATTCCGTTATATTCCATTCTATTCCATTCGATTCCGTTCGATTCCATTCCATTCCATTCCATTCCATTCGATTCCATTCCATTCCATTCGATTCCCTTCCATTCCATTCCATTCCATTCCATTCCATTCCAATCCATTCCATTCTACTCGGGTTGATTCCATTCCATTCCATTCCATTCCAATCCATTCCATTCCATTCCATTCCATTCCATTCCATTCCATTCCATTCCATTCCATTCCATTCCATTCCATTCCATTCCATTCCTTTCCTTTCTATTCCATTCCATTCCATTCCATTCCATTCCATTCCGTTCCATTCCATTCCATTCCATTCCATTCCATTCCGTTCTACTCGGGTTGATTCCACTCCATTCCATTCCCTTCCATTCCATTGCATTCCAATCCATTCCATTCCATTCCATTCCTTTCCATTCCAACCCATTCCTTTCTACACGGGTTGATTCCATTCCATTCCATTCCATTCCATTCCGTTCTACTCGGGTTGATTCCACTCCATTCCATTCCATTCCATTCCATTCCATTCCATTCCATTCCATTCCATTCCACTCGGGTTGAGCATTCCATTCGATTCCATTCCATTCCATTCCATTCCATTTCATTCCAAACCGTTCCATTCAACTCGGATTCATCATTCCATTCCATTCCATTCCATTCCATTCCACTCGGGTTCATTCCATTCCATTCCATTCCATTCCATTCCATTCCATTCCATTCCATTCCGTTCTACACAGGTTGATTTCCATTCCATTCCATTCCATTCCATTCCATTCTATTCCATTCCATTCCATTCCATTCCATTCCATTCCATTCCATTTTACTCGGGTTGATTCCATGCCGTGCCGTTCCGTTCCATTCCGTTCCGTTCTGATCGGGTTGATTCCGTTCCATTCCGTTCCGTTCCTTTCCATTCCATTCCATTCCGTTACACGCAGGTTGATTCAATTCCATTCTATTACATTGAATTCTATTCCATTCCATTCCATTCCATTCTACTCGGATTGATTGCATTCCATTCCGTTCCATTCCAGTCCATTCCAATCCATTCCATTCTACTAGGGTTGATTCCATTCCATTCCATTCCATTCCATTCCATTCCATTCCATTCCATTCCATTGCGTTCCATTCGAATCGATTCCATTCCATTCCATTCCATTCCATTCCAATCCATTCCATTCTACTTGGGTTCATTCCATTCCATTCCATTCCATTCCATTCTATTCCATTCGATTCCATTCCATTCCATTCCATTCCATTCCATTCCATTCTGTTCTACTCGGGTTGATTCCACTCCATTCCATTCCATTCCATTCCATTCTATTCCATTCCATTCCATTCGATTCCATTCTATTCCATTCGATTCCATTCCATTCCATTTCATTTTATTCCATTCCATTCCATTCCATTCTATTCCATTGAATTCCATTCCATTCCATTCCATTCCATTCCATTCCATTCCATTCCGTTCTACTCGGGTTGATTCCACTCCATTCCATTCCATTCCATTCCATTCCATTCCATTCCATTCCATTCCATTCCATTCCATTCCACTCGGGTTGAGCATTCCATTCGATTCCATTCCATTCCATTCCATTCCATTCCATTCCATTCCACTCGGGCTCATTCCATTCCATTCCATTCCATTCCATTCCATTCCATTCCATTCCATTCCATTCCATTCCATTCCGTTCTACTCGGGTTGATTTCCATTCCATTCCATTCCATTCCATTCCACTCCATTCCATTCCATTCCATTCCATTCCATTCCATTCCATTCCATTCCATTCCATTCCTTTCCATTTATTCCATTCCGTTCTACTCGGGTTGATTCCATTGAGTTTGGTTCCGTTCCGTTCCGTCCCGTCCCGTCCCGTCCCGTCCCGTTCCATTTTACTCGGGTTGATTCCTTTGCATTCCGTTCCGCTCGTTTCCATTCCGTTCCATTCCGTTCCACGCGGGTTGGTTCAGTTCCATTCTATTCTATTCTATTCCTTTCCATTCCATTCCATTCTACTCGGGTTGATTCCATGCCGTTCCATTCCGTTCCATTCCGTCCCATTCCGACCCGTCCCATCCCGTCCCTTCCCGTCCCATCCCGTTCCGTTCCACATGGGTTGATTCAATTCCTTTCGGTTACATTGAATTCCATTCCATTCCATTCTACTCGGATTGATTCCATTCCATTCCATTCCATTCCATTCCATTCCATTCCATTCCATTCCATTCCAATCCATTCCATTCTACTCGGGTTGATTCCATTCCATTCCATTCCATTCCATTCCATTCCATTCCATTCCATTCCATTCCATTCCATTCCATTCAGTTTCATTCCATTCGATTCCATTCCATTCCATTCCATTCCATTCCATTCCATTCCATTCCATTCGATTCCATTCCATTCCATTCCATTCCATTCCGTTCTAATCGGGTTGATTCCATTCTATTCCATTCCATTCCATTCCATTCCATTCCATTCCATTCTATTCCATTCCATTCTACTCAATTGAATTCCATTCCATTCCATTCTATTCCATTCCATTCCATTCCTTTCCATTCCATTTAGTTCTACTCTGGTTGATTCCATTCCATTCCATTCCATTCCATTCCATTCCATTCCATTCCATTCCATTCCATTACTTTCCATTCCATTCCATTCCAATCCATTCCATTCTACTCGGGTTGACTCCATTCCATTCCATTCCATTCCATTCCATTCCATTCCATTCCATTCTATTATATTCCATTCCATTCCATTCGATTCCGTTCGATTCCATTCCATTCCATTCGATTCCATTCGATTCCATTCGATTCCATTCGATTCCATTCCATTCCATTCCATTCCATTCCATTCCATTCCATTCTACACGGGTTGATTCCATTCCATTCCATTCCATTCCATTCTATACGGGTTGATTCCATTCCATTCCATTCCATTCCATTCCATTCCATTCCATTCCATTCCATTCCATTATATTCCATTCCATTCCATTCGATTCCGTTCGATTCCATTCCATTCCATTCGATTCCATTCGATTCCATTCGATTCCATTCGATTCCATTCCATTCCATTCCATTCCATTCCATTCCATTCCATTCTACACGGGTTGATTCCATTCCATTCCATTCCAATCCATTCCATTCCATTCCATTCCATTCCATTCCATTCCATTCCATTCCATTCCATTCCATTCCATTCCATTCCATTCCATTCCATTCCATTCCTTTCCTTTCTATTCCATTCCATTCCATTCCATTCCATTCCATTCCGTTCCATTCCATTCCATTCCATTCCATTCCATTCCGTTCTACTCGGGTTGATTCCACTCCATTCCATTCCCTTCCATTCCATTGCATTCCAATCCATTCCATTCCATTCCATTCCTTTCCATTCCAACCCATTCCTTTCTACACGGGTTGATTCCATTCCATTCCATTCCATTCCATTCCGTTCTACTCGGGTTGATTCCACTCCATTCCATTCCATTCCATTCCATTCCATTCCATTCCATTCCATTCCATTCCACTCGGGTTGAGCATTCCATTCGATTCCATTCCATTCCATTCCATTCCATTTCATTCCAAACCGTTCCATTCAACTCGGATTCATCATTCCATTCCATTCCATTCCATTCCATTCCACTCGGGTTCATTCCATTCCATTCCATTCCATTCCATTCCATTCCATTCCATTCCATTCCATTCCGTTCTACACAGGTTGATTTCCATTCCATTCCATTCCATTCCATTCCATTCTATTCCATTCCATTCCATTCCATTCCATTCCATTCCATTCCATTTTACTCGGGTTGATTCCATGCCGTGCCGTTCCGTTCCATTCCGTTCCGTTCTGATCGGGTTGATTCCGTTCCATTCCGTTCCGTTCCTTTCCATTCCATTCCATTCCGTTACACGCAGGTTGATTCAATTCCATTCTATTACATTGAATTCTATTCCATTCCATTCCATTCCATTCTACTCGGATTGATTGCATTCCATTCCGTTCCATTCCAGTCCATTCCAATCCATTCCATTCTACTAGGGTTGATTCCATTCCATTCCATTCCATTCCATTCCATTCCATTCCATTCCATTCCATTGCGTTCCATTCGAATCGATTCCATTCCATTCCATTCCATTCCATTCCAATCCATTCCATTCTACTTGGGTTCATTCCATTCCATTCCATTCCATTCCATTCTATTCCATTCGATTCCATTCCATTCCATTCCATTCCATTCCATTCCATTCTGTTCTACTCGGGTTGATTCCACTCCATTCCATTCCATTCCATTCCATTCTATTCCATTCCATTCCATTCGATTCCATTCTATTCCATTCGATTCCATTCCATTCCATTTCATTTTATTCCATTCCATTCCATTCCATTCTATTCCATTGAATTCCATTCCATTCCATTCCATTCCATTCCATTCCATTCCATTCCGTTCTACTCGGGTTGATTCCACTCCATTCCATTCCATTCCATTCCATTCCATTCCATTCCATTCCATTCCATTCCATTCCACTCGGGTTGAGCATTCCATTCGATTCCATTCCATTCCATTCCATTCCATTCCATTCCATTCCACTCGGGCTCATTCCATTCCATTCCATTCCATTCCATTCCATTCCATTCCATTCCATTCCATTCCATTCCATTCCGTTCTACTCGGGTTGATTTCCATTCCATTCCATTCCATTCCATTCCACTCCATTCCATTCCATTCCATTCCATTCCATTCCATTCCATTCCATTCCATTCCATTCCTTTCCATTTATTCCATTCCGTTCTACTCGGGTTGATTCCATTGAGTTTGGTTCCGTTCCGTTCCGTCCCGTCCCGTCCCGTCCCGTCCCGTTCCATTTTACTCGGGTTGATTCCTTTGCATTCCGTTCCGCTCGTTTCCATTCCGTTCCATTCCGTTCCACGCGGGTTGGTTCAGTTCCATTCTATTCTATTCTATTCCTTTCCATTCCATTCCATTCTACTCGGGTTGATTCCATGCCGTTCCATTCCGTTCCATTCCGTCCCATTCCGACCCGTCCCATCCCGTCCCTTCCCGTCCCATCCCGTTCCGTTCCACATGGGTTGATTCAATTCCTTTCGGTTACATTGAATTCCATTCCATTCCATTCTACTCGGATTGATTCCATTCCATTCCATTCCATTCCATTCCATTCCATTCCATTCCATTCCATTCCATTCCAATCCATTCCATTCTACTCGGGTTGATTCCATTCCATTCCATTCCATTCCATTCCATTCCATTCCATTCCATTCCATTCCATTCCATTCCATTCAGTTTCATTCCATTCGATTCCATTCCATTCCATTCCATTCCATTCCATTCCATTCCATTCCATTCCATTCGATTCCATTCCATTCCATTCCATTCCATTCCGTTCTAATCGGGTTGATTCCATTCTATTCCATTCCATTCCATTCCATTCCATTCCATTCCATTCTATTCCATTCCATTCTACTCAATTGAATTCCATTCCATTCCATTCTATTCCATTCCATTCCATTCCTTTCCATTCCATTTAGTTCTACTCTGGTTGATTCCATTCCATTCCATTCCATTCCATTCCATTCCATTCCATTCCATTCCATTCCATTACTTTCCATTCCATTCCATTCCAATCCATTCCATTCTACTCGGGTTGACTCCATTCCATTCCATTCCATTCCATTCCATTCCATTCCATTCCATTCTATTATATTCCATTCCATTCCATTCGATTCCGTTCGATTCCATTCCATTCCATTCGATTCCATTCGATTCCATTCGATTCCATTCGATTCCATTCCATTCCATTCCATTCCATTCCATTCCATTCCATTCTACACGGGTTGATTCCATTCCATTCCATTCCATTCCATTCTATACGGGTTGATTCCATTCCATTCCATTCCATTCCATTCCATTCCATTCCATTCCATTCCATTCCATTATATTCCATTCCATTCCATTCGATTCCGTTCGATTCCATTCCATTCCATTCGATTCCATTCGATTCCATTCGATTCCATTCCATTCCATTCCATTCCATTCCATTCCATTCCATTCCATTCCATTCTACACGGGTTGATTCCATTCCATTCCATTCCATTCCATTCCATTCCATTCCATTCCATTCCATTATATTCCATTCCATTCCAATCGATTCCGTTCGATTCCATTCCATTCCATTCGATTCCATTCGATTCCATTCGATTCCATTCCATTCCATTCCATTCCATTCCATTCCATTCCATTCCATTCCATTCTACACGGGTTGATTCCATTCCATTCCATTCCATTCCATTCTATAAGGGTTGATTCCATTCCATTCCATTCCATTCCATTCCATTCCATTCCATTCCATTCCATTCCATTCCATTCCTTTCCATTCCGTTCTACTCGGGTTGATTCCACTCCATTCCATTCCATTCCATTCCATTCCATTCCATTCCATTCCATTCCATTGCGTTCCATTCGAATCGATTCCATTCCATTCCATTCCATTCCATTCCAATCCATTCCATTCTACTTGGGTTCATTCCATTCCATTCCATTCCATACCATTCCATTCTATTCCATTCGATTCCATGCCATTCCATTCCATTCCATTCCATTCCATTCCATTCTATTCTACTCGGGTTGATTCCACTCCATTCCATTCCATTCCATTCCATTCTATTCCATTCCATTCCATTCGATTCCATTCTATTCCATTCGATTCCATTCCATTCCATTTCATTTTATTCCATTCCATTCCATTCCATTCTATTCCATTGAATTCCATTCCATTCCATTCCATTCCATTCCATTCCATTCCGTTCTACTCGGGTTGATTCCACTCCATTCCATTCCATTCCATTCCATTCCATTCCATTCCATTCCATTCCATTCCACTCGGGTTGAGCATTCCATTCGATTCCATTCCATTCCATTCCATTCCATTCCATTCCATTCCATTCCACTCGGGCTCATTCCATTCCATTCCATTCCATTCCATTCCATTCCATTCCATTGCATTCCATTCCATTCCATTCCATTCCGTTCTACTCGGGTTGATTTCCATTCCATTCCATTCCATTCCTTTCCACTCCATTCCATTCTATTCCATTCCATTCCATTCCATTCAATTCCATTCCATTCCTTTCCATTTATTCCATTCCGTTATTCTCGGGTTGATTCCATTGAGTTTGGTTCCGTTCCGTTCCGTCCCGTCCCGTCCCGTCCCGTCCCGTTCCGTTTTACTCGGGTTGATTCCTTTGCATTCCGTTCCGCTCGTTTCCATTCCGTTCCATTCCGTTCCACGCGGGTTGGTTCAGTTCCATTCTATTCTATTCTATTCCTTTCCATTCCATTCCATTCTACTCGGGTTGATTCCATGCCGTTCCATTCCGTTCCATTCCGTCCCATTCCGACCCGTCCCATCCCGTCCCCTCCCGTCCCATCCCGTTCCGTTCCACGTGGGTTGATTCAATTCCTTTCGGTTACATTGAATTCCATTCCATTCCATTCTACTCGGATTGATTCCATTCCATTCCATTCCATTCCATTCCATTCCATTCCATTCCATTCCATTCCATTCCATTCCAATCCATTCCATTCTACTCGGGTTGATTCCATTCCATTCCATTCCATTCCATTCCATTCCATTCCATTCCATTCCATTCCATTCCATTCCATTCCATTCAGTTTCATTCCATTCCATTCCATTCCATTCCATTCCATTCCATTCGATTCCATTCCATTCCATTCCATTCCATTCCGTTCTAGTCGGGTTGATTCCATTCTATTCCATTCCATTCCATTCCATTCCATTCCATTCCATTCCATTCCATTCCATTCTACTCCATTGAATTCCATTCCATTCCATTCTATTCCATTCCATTCCATTCCTTTCCATTCCATTTAGTTCTACTCTGGTTGATTCCATTCCATTCCATTCCATTCCATTCCATTCCATTCCATTCCATTCCATTCCATTCCATTCCATTACTTTCCATTCCATTCCATTCCAATCCATTCCATTCTACTCGGGATGACTCCATTCCATTCCATTCCATTCCATTCCATTCCATTCCATTCCATTCCATTATATTCCATTCCATTCCATTCGATTCCGTTCGATTCCATTCCATTCCATTCGATTCCATTCGATTCCATTCGATTCCATTTGATTCCATTCCATTCCATTCCATTCCATTCCATTCCATTCCATTCCAATCCATTTCATTCTACGCGGGTTGATTCCATTCCATTCCATTCCATTCCATTCCATTCCATTCCATTCCATTCCATTCCATTCCATTCCTTTTGATTCCATTCCATTCCATTAAATTCCATTCCATTCCATTCCATTCCTTTCCATTCCATTCCATTCCATTCCATTCCTTTTGATTCCATTCCATTCCATTAAATTCCATTCCATTCCATTCCATTCCATTCCATTCCATTCCATTCCATTCCTTTCCATTCCGCTCTACTCGGGTTGATTCCACTCCATTCCATTCCATTCCATTCCATTCCATTCCATTCCATTCCATTCTATTCCATTCCATTCCATTCCATTCCATTCCATTCCATTCCATTCCATTCCGTTCTAGTCGGGTTGATTCCATTCTATTCCATTCCATTCCATTCCATTCCATTCCATTCCATTCCATTCCATTCCATTCCATTCTATTCCATTCCACTCTACTCCATTGAATTCCATTCCATTCCATTCAATTCCATTCCATTCCATTCCTTTCCATTCCATTTAGTTCTACTCGGGTTGATTCCATTCCATTCCATTCCATTCCATTACTTTCCATTCCATTCCATTCCAATCCATTCCATTCTACTCGGGTTGACTCCATTCCATTCCATTCCATTCCATTATATTGCATTCTATTCCATTCGATTCCGTTTGATTCCATTCCATTCCATTCCATTCCATTCCATTTCATTCCATTCCATTCCATTCCATTCCATTCCATTCCATTCGATTCCATTCCATTCCATTCGAATCCATTCCATTCCATTCCATTCCATTCCATTCCATTCCAATCCATTCCATTCTACTCGGGTTGATTCCATTCCATTCCATTCCATTCCATTCCATTCCATTCCATTCCATTCCTTTCTATTCCATTCCATTCCATTCCATTCCATTCCATTCCATTCCATTCCATTCCATTCCATTCCATTCCATTCCGTTCTAATCGGTTTGATTCCACTCCATTCCATTCCATTCCATTCCATTCCATTCCATTCCATTCCAATTCTTTCCTTTCCATTCCAACCCATTCCGTTCTACTCGGGTTGATTCCATTCCATTCCATTCCATTCCATTCCATTCCATTCCATTCCATTCCATTCCATTCCATTCCATTCGATTCCATTCGATTCCATTCCATTCCATTCCATTCCATTTCATTCCAAACCATTCCATTCTACCCGGGTTCATCATTCCATTCCATTCCATTCCATTCCATTCCACTCGGGTTCTTTCCATTCCATTCCATTCCATTCCATTCCATTCCATTCCATTCCATTCCATTCCGTTCTACTCAGGTTGATTTCCATTCCATTCCATTCCATTCCATTCCATTCCATTCCATTCCGTTCCATTCCGTTCCACTCGGGTTGATTCCATTCTATTCCATTCCATTCCATTCGATTCCATTCGATATCATTCGATTCCATTCCATCCCATTCCATTCCATTCCATTCCATTCCGTTCTACTCGGGTTGATTCCATTCCATTCCATTTCATTGCATTCCATTCCATTCCATTTCTTTCGATTCCATTCGATTCCATTCCATTCCATTCCATTCCAATCCATTCCATTCTACTCAGGTTGATTCCATTCCATTCCATTCCATTCCATTCCATTCCATTCCATTCCATTTCATTCCATTCGATTCCACTCGATTCCATTCCATTCCTTTCCATTCCATTCCAATCCATTCCATTCTACTCGGGTGGATTCCATTCCATTCCATTCCATTCCATTCCATTCCATTCCATTCCATTCCATTCCATTCCGTTCTAGTCGGGTTGATTCCATTCCATTCCATTCCATTCCATTCCATTCCATTCCATTCCATTCCATTCCATTCCATTCCATTCCATTCCATTCTATTCCATTCCATTCTACTCCTTTGAATTCCATTCCATTCCATTCCATTCCATTCCATTCCATTCCATTCCATTCCATTCCATTCCTTTCCATTCCATTTAGTTCTACTCGGGTTGATTCCATTCCATTCCATTCCATTCCATTCCATTCCATTCCATTCCATTCCATTCCATTCCATTCCATTCCAATCCATTCCATTCTACTCGGGTTCACTCCATTCCATTCCATTCCATTCCATTCCATTATATTCCATTCTATTCCATTCGATTCCATTCGATTCCATTCCATTCCATTCCATTCCATTCCATTCCATTCCATTCCATTCCATTCCATTCCATTCCTTTCCATTTACTCCATTGCGTTCTACTCGGGTTGATTCCATTGAGTTTGGTTCCGTTCCGTTCCGTCCCGTCCCGTCCCGTGCCGTTTTACTCGGGTTGATTCCTTTCCATTCCGTTCCGCTCGTTTCCGTTACGTTCCATTCTGTTCCACGCGGGTTGGTTCAATTCCATTCTATTCTATTCTATTCCTTTTCTTTCCATTCCATTCCATTCCATTCCATTCTACTAGGGTTGATTCCATGCCATTCCGTTCCGTTCCATTCCGTCTTATCCCGACCCATCCCATCCCGTCCCGTCCCGTCCCATCCCGTTCCGTTCCACATGGGTTGAATCAATTCCTTTCGGTTACATTGAATTCCATTCCATTCCATTCTACTCGGATTGATTCCATTCCATTCCATTCCATTCCATTCCATTCGATTCCATTCCATTCCATTCCTTTCCATTCCAATCCATTCCATTCTACTCGGGTTGATTCCATTCTATTCCATTCCATTCCATTCCATTCCATTCCATTCCATTCCATTCCATTCCATTCCATTCCATTCCATTCCATTCCATTCGATTCCATTCTGTTCTACTCGGGTTGATTCCATTCTATTCCATTCCATTCCGTTCGATTCCATTTGATTCCATTCGATTCCATTCCATTCCATTCCATTCCCTTCCATTCCATTCTATTCCATTGAATTCCATTCCATTGCATTCCATTCCATTCCATTCCGTTCTACTCTGATTGATTCCATTCCATTCCATTCCATTCCATTCCATTCCATTCCATTCCATTCCATTCCATTCGATTCCATTCCATTCCATTCCATTCCATTCCAATACATTCCATTCTACTCTGGTTGATTCCATTCCATTCCATTCCATTCCATTCCATTCGTCTCCATTCAATTCCATTCGATTCCATTCCATTCTATTCCATTGAATTCCATTCCATTCCATTCCATTCCATCCAATTCCATTCCTTTCCATTCCAATCCATTCCATTCTACTCGGGTTGATTCCATTCCATTCCATTCCATTCCATTCCATTCCATTCCATTCCATTCCATTCCATTCCATTCCATTCCGTTCTATTCGGTTTGATTCCATTCTATTCCATTCCATTCCGTTCGATTCCATTCGATTCCATTCGATTCCATTCCATTCCATTCCATTCCCTTCCATTCCATTCTATTCCATTGAATTCCATTCCATTCCATTCCATTCCATTCTACTCGGATTGATTGCATTCTATTCCATTCCATTCCAGTCCATTCCAATCCATTCCATTCTACTCGGGTTGATTCCATTCCATTCCATTCCATTTCATTCCATTCCATTCCATTCCATTCCATTCCATTGCGTTCCATTCGATTCGATTCCATTCCATTCCATTCCATTCCATTCCAATCCATTCCATTCTACTTGGGTTCATTCCATTCCATTCCATTCCATTCCATTCGATTCCATTCGATTCCATTCCATTCCATTCCATTCCATTCTGTTCTACTCGGGTTGATTCCACTCCATTCCATTCCATTCCATTCTATTCCATTCCATTCCATTCGATTCCATTCTATTCCATTCGATTCCATTCCATTCCATTTCATTTTATTCCAATCCATTCCATTCCATTCTATTCCATTGAATTCCATTCCATTCCATTCCATTCCATCCAATTCCATTCCTTTCCATTCCAATCCATTCCATTTTACTCGGGTTGATTCCATTCCATTCCATTCCATTCCATTCCATTCCATTCCATTCCATTCCATTCCATTCCATTCCGTTCTATTCGGGTTGATTCCATTATATTCCATTCCATTCCATTCCGTTCGATTCCTTTCGATTGCATTCCATTCCATTCCATTCCATTCCATTCCGTTCTACTCTGATTGACTCCATTCCATTCCATTCCATTCCATTCCATTGCATTCCATTCCATTCCATTCGATTCCATTCCATTCCATTCCATTCCATTCCATTCCATTCCATTCCAATACATTCCATTCTACTCTGGTTGATTCCATTCCATTCCATTCCATTCCATTCCATTCCATTCGTCTCCATTCGATTCCATTCGATTCCATTCCATTCTATTCCATTGAATTCCATTCCATTCCATTCCATTCCATTCCATTCTATTCCATTCCATTCCATTCCATTCCGTTCTACTCGGGTTGATTCCATTCCATTCCATTCCATTCCATTCCATTCCACTCCATTCCATTCGATTCCATTCGATTCCATTCCATTCCATTCCATTCCATTCCAATCCATTCCATTCTACTCGGGTTGATTCCATTCCATTCCATTCCATTCCATTCCATTCCATTCCATTCCATTCCATTCCATTGCATTCCATTCGATTCCATTCGATTCCATTCCATTCGATTCCATTCGATATCATTCGATTCCATTCCATCCCATTCAATTCCATTCCATTCGATTCCGTTCTACTCGGGTTGATTCCATTCCATTCCGATTCATTCCATTCCATTCCATTCCATTCCCTTCCATTCCGTTCTAATCGGTTTGATTCCACTCCATTCCATTCCATTCCATTCCATTCCATTCCATTCCATTCCATTCCATTCCATTCCTTTGCATTCCAACCCATTCCATTCTACTCGGGTTGATTCCATTCCATTCCATTCCATTCCATTCCATTCCATTCCATTCTATTCCATTCCATTCCATTCCATTCCATTCCATTTCATTCCAAACCATTCCATTCTACTCGGGTTCATCATTCCATTCCATTCCATTCCATTCCATTCCACTCGGGTTCTTTCCATTCCATTCCATTCCATTCCATTCCATTCCATTCCATTCCATTCCACTCGGGTTCTTTCCATTCCATTCCATTCCATTCCATTCCATCCCATTCCATTCCATTCCATTCCATTCCATTCTATTCCATTCCGTTCTACTCGGCTTGAATCCATTGAGTTCCGTTCCGTTCCGTTCCGTCCCGACACGTCCCGTCCCGTCCCGTCCCGTCCCGTCCCGTGCCGTTGTACTCGGGTTGATTCCATTCCACTCCGTTCCGTTCATTTCCGTTCCGTTCCATTCAGTTCCACGCGGGTTGATTCAATTCCATTCTATTCTATTCCATTCCATTCCATTCCATTCCATTCCATTCCATTCCATTCTACTCGGGTTGATTCCATGCCGTTCCGTTCCGTTCAATTGCGTCCCATCCCGACGCGTCCCGTCCCGTCCCGTCCCGTCAAATTACGTTCCGTTCTGATCGGGTTGATTCCGTTCCATTCCGTTCCGTTCCTTTCCGTTCCGTTCCATTCCGTTACACGCGGGTTGATTCAATTCCATTCTATTACATTGAATTCCATTCCATTCCATTCCATTCCATTCTACTCGGATTGATTGCATTCCATTCCATTCCATTCCAGTCCATTCCAATCCATTCCATTCTACTCGGGTTGATTCCATTCCATTCCATTCCATTCCATTCCATTCCATTCCATTCCATTCCACTCGGGCTCATTCCATTCCATTCCATTCCATTCCATTCCATTCCATTCCATTCCATTCCATTCCATTCCATTCCGTTCTACTCGGGTTGATTTCCATTCCATTCCATTCCATTCCATTCCACTCCATTCCATTCCATTCCATTCCATTCCATTCCATTCCATTCCTTTCCATTTATTCCATTCCGTTCTACTCGGGTTGATTCCATTGAGTTTGGTTACGTTCCGTTCCGTCCCATCCCGTCCCGTCCCGTCCCGTTCCGTTTTACTCGGGTTGATTCCTTTGCATTCCGTTCCGCTCGTTTCCATTCCGTTCCATTCCGTTCCACGCGGGTTGGTTCAATTCCATTCTATTCTATTCTATTCCTTTCCATTCCATTCCATTCTACTCGGGTTGATTCCATGCCGTTCCATTCCGTTCCATTCCGTCCCATCCCGACCCGTCCCATCCCGTCCCGTCCCGTCCCATCCCGTTCCGTTCCACATGGGTTGATTCAATTCCTTTCGGTTACATTGAATTCCATTCCATTCCATTCCATTCCATTCCATTCCATTCCATTCCATTCCATTCCATTCCATTCCTTTCCATTCCAATCCATTCCATTCTACTCGGGTTGATTCCATTCCATTCCAATCCATTCCATTCCATTCCATTCCATTACATTCAGTTTCATTCCATTCCATTCCATTCCATTCCATTCCTTTCCATTCCATTCCATTCCATTCCATTCCATTCTATTCCATTACATTCTACTACATTGAATTCCATTCCATTCCATTCAATTCCATTCCATTCCATTCCTTTCCATTCCATATAGTTCTACTCGGGTTGATTCCATTCCATTCCATTCCATTCCATTCCATTCCATTCCATTCCATTCCATTCCATTGCATTCCATTCCATTCCATTCCATTACTTTCCATTCCATTCCATTCCAATCCATTCCATTCTACTCGGGTTGACTCCATTCCATTCAATTCCATTCCATTCCATTCCATTCCATTATATTCCATTCTATTCCGTTCGATTCCATTCCATTCCATTCCATTCCATTCGATTCCATTCCATTCGATTCGATTCCATTCCATTCCATTCCATTCCATTCCATTCCATTCCATTCCATTCCATTGCGTTCCATTCGATTCGATTCCATTCCATTCCATTCCATTCCATTCCAATCCATTCCATTCTACTTGGGTTGATTCCATTCCATTCCATTCCATTCGATTCCATTCGATTCCATTCCATTCCATTCCATTCCATTCCATTCCATTCCATTCCATTCCATTCCATTCTGTTCTACTCGGGTTGATTCCACTCCATTCCATTCCATTCCATTCCATTCTATTCCATTCCATTCCATTCGATTCCATTCTATTCCATTCGATTCCATTCCATTCCATTTCATTTTATTCAATTCCATTCCATCCCATTCCATTCCATTCCATTCCATTCCTTTCCATTCCAATCCATTCCATTCTACTCGGGTTGATTCCATTCCATGCCATTCCATTCCATTCCATTCGATTCCATTCCATTCCATTCCATTCCATTCCATTCCGTTCTACTCGGGTTGATTCCATTCTATTCCATTCCATTCCGTTCGATTCCATTCGATTCCATTCGATTCCATTCCATTCCATTCCATTCCCTTCCATTCCATTCTATTCCATTGAATTCCATTCCATTCCATTGCATTCCATTCCATTCCATTCCATTCCATTCCGTTCTACTCTGATTGACTCCATTCCATTCCATTCCATTCCATTCCATTCCATTCGATTCCATTCCATTCCATTCCATTCCATTCCATTCCATTCCAATACATTCCATTCTACTCTGGTTGATTCCATTCCATTCCATTCCATTCCATTCCATTCGTCTCCATTCGATTCCATTCGATTCCATTCCATTCTATTCCATTGAATTCCATTCCATTCCATTCCATTCCATTCCATTCCATTCCATTCCATTCCATTCCATTCCGTTCTACTCGGGTTGATTCCATTCCATTCCATTCCATTCCATTCCATTCCATTCCATTCCATTCCATTCCATTACACTCCATTCCATTCGATTCCATTCGATTCCATTCCATTCCATTCCATTCCATTCCATTCCAATCCATTCCATTCTACTCGGGTTGATTCCATTCCATTCCATTCCATTCCATTCCATTGCATTCCATTCGATTCCATTCGATTCCATTCCATTCGATTCCATTCAAGATCATTCGATTCCATTCCATCCCATTCCATTCCATTCCATTCCATTCCGTTTTACTCGGGTTGATTCCATTCCATGCCATTTCATTCCATTCCATTCCATTCCATTCCATTCGATTCCATTCGATTCCATTCCATTCCATTCCATTCCAATCCATTCCATTCTACTCGGGTTGATTCCATTCCATTCCATTCCATTCCATTCCATTCCATTCCATTCCATTCCATTCCATTCCATTCCATTCCATTCCATTCCATTGCATTCCATTCGATTCCATTTGATTCCATTCCATTCGATTCCATTCGAGATCATTCGATTCCATTCCATCCCATTCCATTCCATTCCATTCCATTCCGTTTTACTCGGGTTGATTCCATTCCATGCCATTTCATTCCATTCCATTCCATTCCATTCCATTCCATTCCATTCCATTCCATTCCATTCCATTCCATTCCATTCCAATCCATTCCATTCTACTCGGGTTGATTCCATTCCATTCCATTCCATTCCATTCCATTCCATTCCATTCCATTCCATTCCATTCCACTCGATTCCATTCCATTCTTTCCATTCCATTCCAATCCATTCCATTCTACTCGGGTGGATTCCATTCCATTCCATTCCATTCCATTCCATTCCATTCCATTCGATTCCATTCCATTCCATTCCATTCCATTCGATTCCATTCCATTCCATTCCATTCCATTCCATTCCATTCCATTCCATTCCATTCCATTCCATTCCATTCCGTTCTAGTCGGGTTGATTCCATTGTATTCCATTCTATTCCATTCCATTCCATTCCATTCCATTCCATTCTATTCCACTCCATTCTACTCCATTGAATTCCATTCCATTCCATTCTATTCCATTCCATTCCATTCCTTTCCATTCCATTTAGTTCTACTCGGGTTGATTCCATTCCATTCCATTCCATTCCATTCCATTCCATTCCATTCCATTCTATTCCACTCCATTCTACTCCATTGAATTCCATTCCATTCCATTCTATTCCATTCCATTCCATTCCTTTCCATTCCATTTAGTTCTACTCGGGTTGATTCCATTCCATTCTATTCCATTCCATTCCATTCCATTCCATTCCATTCCATTCCATTCCATTCCATTCCATTGCATTCCATTCGATTCCATTCGATTCCATTCCATTCCATTCCATTCCACTCCATTCCTTTCCATTCCATTCCATTCCATTCCATTCCATTCCATTCCATTCCATTCCGTTCCACTCGGGTTGATTCCATTCTATTCCATTCCATTCCATTCGATTCCATTCGATATCATTCGATTCCATTCCATCCCATTCCATTCCATTCCATTCCATTCCGTTCTTCTTGGGTTGATTCCATTCCATTCCATTCCATTCCATTCCATTTCTTTCGATTCCATTCTATTCCATTCCATTCCACTCCATTCCAATCCATTGCATTCTACTCAGGTTGATTCCATTCCATTCCATTCCATTCCATTCCATTCCATTCCATGCCATTCCATTCGATTCCACTCGATTGCATTCCATTCCTTTCCATTCCATTCCAATCCATTCCATTCTATTCGGGTGGATTCCATTCCATTCCATTCCATTCCATTCCATTCCATTCCATTCCATTCCATTCCATTCCATTCCATTCCATTCCATTCCATTCGATTCCATTCCATTCCATTCCATTCCATTCCCTTCCATTCCATTCCATTCCATTCCATTCCGTTCTAATCGGGATGATTCCATTCCATTCCATTGCATTCCATTCCATTCCATTCCATTCCATTCCATTCCATTCCATTCCATTCCATTCCATTCTATTCCACTCCATTCTACTCCATTGAATTCCATTCCATTCCATTCCATTCCATTCCATTCCATTCCTTTCCAATCCATTTAGTTCTACTCGGGTTGATTCCATTCCATTCCATTCCATTCCATTCCATTCCATTCCATTCCATTCCATTCCATTACATTCCATTCCATTCCATTACTTTCCATTCCATTCCATTCCAATCCATTCTATTCTACTCGGGTTGACTCCATTCCATTCCATTCCACTCCATTCCATTCCGTTATATTCCATTCTATTCCATTCGATTCCGTTCGATTCCATTCCATTCCATTCCATTCCATTCCATTCCATTCGATTCCATTCCATACCATTCGATTCCCTTCCATTCCTTTCCATTCCATTCCATTCCATTCCAATCCATTCCATTCTACTCGGGTTGATTCCATTCCATTCCATTCCATTCCAATCCATTCCATTCCATTCCATTCCATTCCATTCCATTCCATTCCATTCCTTTCTATTCCATTCCATTCCATTCCATTCCATTCCATTCCATTCCATTCCATTCCATTCCGTTCTACTCGGGTTGATTCCACTCCATTCCATTCCCTTCCATTCCATTCCATTCCATTCCATTCCATTCCATTCCATTCCATTGCATTCCATTCGATTCCATTCGATTCCATTCCATTCCATTCCATTCCACTCCATTCCTTTCCATTCCATTCCATTCCATTCCATTCCATTCCATTCCATTCCGTTCCACTCGGGTTGATTCCATTCTATTCCATTCCATTCCATTCGATTCCATTCGATATCATTCGATTCCATTCCATCCCATTCCATTCCATTCCATTCCATTCCGTTCTTCTTGGGTTGATTCCATTCCATTCCATTCCATTCCATTCCATTTCTTTCGATTCCATTCTATTCCATTCCATTCCACTCCATTCCAATCCATTGCATTCTACTCAGGTTGATTCCATTCCATTCCATTCCATTCCATTCCATTCCATTCCATGCCATTCCATTCGATTCCACTCGATTGCATTCCATTCCTTTCCATTCCATTCCAATCCATTCCATTCTATTCGGGTGGATTCCATTCCATTCCATTCCATTCCATTCCATTCCATTCCATTCCATTCCATTCCATTCCATTCCATTCCATTCCATTCCATTCGATTCCATTCCATTCCATTCCATTCCATTCCCTTCCATTCCATTCCATTCCATTCCATTCCGTTCTAATCGGGATGATTCCATTCCATTCCATTGCATTCCATTCCATTCCATTCCATTCCATTCCATTCCATTCCATTCCATTCCATTCCATTCTATTCCACTCCATTCTACTCCATTGAATTCCATTCCATTCCATTCCATTCCATTCCATTCCATTCCTTTCCAATCCATTTACTTCTACTCGGGTTGATTCCATTCCATTCCATTCCATTCCATTCCATTCCATTCCATTCCATTCCATTCCATTACATTCCATTCCATTCCATTACTTTCCATTCCATTCCATTCCAATCCATTCTATTCTACTCGGGTTGACTCCATTCCATTCCATTCCACTCCATTCCATTCCGTTATATTCCATTCTATTCCATTCGATTCCGTTCGATTCCATTCCATTCCATTCCATTCCATTCCATTCCATTCGATTCCATTCCATACCATTCGATTCCCTTCCATTCCTTTCCATTCCATTCCATTCCATTCCAATCCATTCCATTCTACTCGGGTTGATTCCATTCCATTCCATTCCATTCCAATCCATTCCATTCCATTCCATTCCATTCCATTCCATTCCATTCCATTCCTTTCTATTCCATTCCATTCCATTCCATTCCATTCCATTCCATTCCATTCCATTCCATTCCGTTCTACTCGGGTTGATTCCACTCCATTCCATTCCCTTCCATTCCATTCCATTCCATTCCATTCCATTCCATTCCATTCCATTCCTTTCCATTCCAACCCATTCCTTTCTACTCGGGTTGATTCCATTCCATTCCATTCCATTCCAATCCATTCCATTCCATTCCATTCCATTCCATTCCATTCCATTCCATTCCATTCCATTCCATTCCATTCCATTCCATTCCATTCGATTCCATTCCATTCCATTCCATTCCATTTCATTCCAAACCGTTCCATTCTGCTCGGATTCATCATTCCATTCCACTACATTCCATTCCATTCCACTCGGGTTCATTCCATTCCATTCCATTCCATTCCATTCCATTCCATTCCATTCCATTCCATTCCATTCCGTTCTACTCAGGTTGATTTCCATTCCATTCCATTCCATTCCATTCCATTCCATTCCATTCCATTCCATTCCATTCCATTCCATTCTATTCCATTCCGTTCTACTCGGCTTGAATCCATTGAGTTCCGTTCCGTTCCGTTCCGTCCCGACACGTCCCGTCCCGTCCCGTCCCGTCCCGTCCCGTCCCGTCCCGTGCCGTTGTACTCGGGTTGATTCCATTCCACTCCGTTCCGTTCCTTTCCGTTCCCTTCCATTCAGTTCCACGCGGGTTGATTCAATTCCATTCTATTCTATTCCATTCCATTCCATTCCATTCCATTCCATTCCATTCCATTCCATTCCATTCCATTCCATTCAATTTTACTCGGGTTGATTCCATGCCGTTCCGTTCCGTTCCATTCTGTCCCATCCCGACGCGTCCCGTCCCATCCCGTCCCATTCCGTTCCGTGCTGATCGGGTTGATTCCGTTCCATTTCGTTCCGTTCCTTTCCGTTCCATTCCATTCCGTTACACGCGGGTTGATTCAATTCCATTCTATTACATTGAATTCCATTCCATTCCATTCCATTCCATTCTACTCGGATTGATTGCATTCCATTCCATTCCATTCCAGTCCATTCCAATCCATTCCATTCTACTTGGGTTGATTCCATTCCATTCCATTCCATTTCATTCCATTCCATTCCATTCCATTCCATTCCATTGCGTTCCATTCGATTCGATTCCATTCCATTCCATTCCATTCCATTCCAATCCATTCCATTCTACTTGGGTTCATTCCATTCCATTCCATTCCATTCCATTCCATTCCATTCGATTCCATTCCATTCCATTCCATTCCATTCTGTTTTACTCGGGTTGATTCCACTCCATTCCATTCCATTCTATTCCATTCCATTCAATTCGATTCCATTCTATTCCATTCGATTCCATTCCATTCCATTCCATTCCATCCAATTCCATTCCTTTCCATTCCAATCCATTCCATTCTACTCGGGTTGATTCCATTCCATTCCATTCCATTCCATTCCATTCGATTCCATTCGATTCCATTCCATTCCATTCCATTCCATTCCATTCCATTCCATTCCATTGCATTCCATTCGATTCCATTCGATTCCATTCCATTCGATTCCATTCGATATCATTCGATTCCATTCCATCCCATTCAATTCCATTCCATTCCATTCCGTTCTACTCGGGTTGATTCCATTCCATTCCGTTTCATTCCATTCCATTCCATTCCATTCCATTCCATTCCGTTCTAATCGGTTTGATTCCACCCCATTCCATTCCATTCCATTCCATTCCATTCCATTCCATTCCATTCCATTCCATTCCATTCCTTTGCATTCCAACCCATTCCGTTCTACTCGGGTTGATTCCATTCCATTCCATTCCATTCCATTCCATTCCATTCCATTCCATTCCATTCCATTCCATTCCATTCCATTTCATTCCAAACCATTCCATTCTACTCGGGTTCATCATTCCATTCCATTCCATTCCATTCCATTCCACTCGGGTTCTTTCCATTCCATTCCATTCCATTCCATTCCATTCCATTCCATTCCATTCCGTTCTAATCATGTTGATTTCCATTCCATTCCATTCCATTCCATTCCATTCCATTCCATTCCATTCCACTCCATTCCATTCCGTTCTATTCGGGTTGATTCCATTCCATTCCATTCCATTCCATTCCATTCCATTCCATTCCATTCCATTCCATTCCATTCCATTCCATTCCATTCTATTCCATTCCGTTCTACTCGGCTTGAATCCATTGAGTTCCGTTCCGTTCCGTTCCGTCCCGACACGTCCCGTCCCGTCCCGTCCCGTCCCGTCCCATCCCGTCCCGTCCCGTCCCGTGCCGTTGTACTCGGGTTGATTCCATTCCACTCCGTTCCGTTCATTTCCGTTCCGTTCCATTCAGTTCCACGCGGGTTGATTCAATTCCATTCTATTCTATTCCATTCCATTCCATTCCATTCCATTCCATTCTACTCGGGTTGATTCCATGCCATTCCGTTCCGTTCCATTGCGTCCCATCCCGACGCGTCCCGTCCCGTCCCGTCCCGTCAAATTACGTTCCGTTCTGATCGGGTTGATTCCGTTCCATTCCGTTCCGTTCCTTTCCGTTCCGTTCCATTCCGTTACACGCGGGTTGATTCAATTCCATTCTATTACATTGAAATCCATTCCATTCCATTCCATTCCATTCTACTCGGATTGATTGCATTCCATTCCATTCCATTCCAGTCCATTCCAATCCATTCCATTCTACTCGGGTTGATTCCATTCCATTCCATTCCATTCCATTCCATTCCATTCCATTCCATTCCATTCCATTCCATTCCATTCCACTCGGGCTCATTCCATTCCTTTCCATTCCATTCCATTCCATTCCATTCCATTCCATTCCATTCCGTTCTACTCGGGTTGATTTCCATTCCATTCCATTCCATTACATTCCACTCCATTCCATTCCATTCCATTCCATTCCATTCCATTCCATTCCATTCCATTCCTTTCCATTTATTCCATTCCGTTCTACTCGGGTTGATTCCATTGAGTTTGGTTACGTTCCGTTCCGTCCCATCCCGTCCCGTCCCGTCCCGTTCCGTTTTACTCGGGTTGATTCCTTTGCATTCCGTTCCGCTCGTTTCCATTCCGTTCCATTCCATTCCACGCGGGTTGGTTCAATTCCATTCTATTCTATTCTATTCCTTTCCATTCCATTCCATTCTACTCGGGTTGATTCCATGCCGTTCCATTCCGTTCCATTCCGTCCCATCCCGACCCGTCCCATCCCGTCCCGTCCCGTCCCATCCCGTTCCGTTCCACATGGGTTGATTCAATTCCTTTCGGTTACATTGAATTCCATTCCATTCCATTCCATTCCATTCCATTCCATTCCATTCCATTCCATTCCATTCCATTCAATTCCATTCCATTCCTTTCCATTCCAATCCATTCCATTCTACTCGGGTTGATTCCATTCCATTCCAATTCATTCCATTCCATTCCATTCCATTCCATTCCATTCCATTCCATTCAGTTTCATTCCATTCCATTCCATTCCAATCCATTCCTTTCCATTCCATTCCATTCCATTCCATTCCATTCCATTCTATTCCATCACATTCTACTACATTGAATTCCATTCCATTCCATTCCATTCCATTCCATTCCATTCCTTTCCATTCCATTTAGTTCTACTCGGGTTCATTCCATTCCATTCCATTCCATTCCATTCCATTCCATTCCATTCCATTGCATTCCATTCCATTCCATTCCATTACTTTCCATTCCATTCCATTCCAATCCATTCCATTCTACTCGGGTTGACTCCATTCCATTCCATTCCATTCCATTCCATTCCATTCCATTCCATTATATTCCATTCTATTCCATTCGATTCCGTTCGATTCCATTCCATTCCATTCCATTCCATTCCATTCCATTCCATTCCATTCGATTCCATTCCATTCCATTCGATTCCATTCCATTCCATTCCATTCCATTCCATTCCATTCCATTCCAATCCATTCCATTCTACTCGGGTTGATTCCATTCCATTCCATTCCATTCCATTCCATTCCATTCCATTCCATTCCATTCCATTCCATTCCTTTCCATTCCAATCCATTCCATTCTACTCGGGTTGATTCCATTCCATTCCATTCCATTCCATTCCATTCCATTCCATTCCATTCCATTCCATTCCATTCCATTCCTTTCCATTCCAACCCATTCCGTTCTACTCGGGTTGATTCCATTCCATTCCATTCCATTCCATTCCATTCCATTCCATTCCATTCCAATCCATTCCATTCTACTCGGGTTGATTCCATTCCATTCCATTCCATTCCATTCCATTCCCTTCCTTTCCATTCCATTCCGTTCCATTCCATTCCATTCCATTCCATTCCATTCCATTCCATTCCGTTCCTTTCTATTCCATTCCATTCCATTCCATTCCATTCCATTCCATTCCATTCCATTCCATTCCATTCCATTCCATTCCATTCCACTCTATTCCATTCCGTTCTACTCGGCTTGAATCCATTGAGTTCCGTTCCGTTCCGTTCCGTCCCGACACGTCCCGTCCCGTCCCGTCCCATCCCGTCCCGTCCCGTCCCGTCCCGAGCCGTTGTACTCGGGTTGATTCCATTCCACTCCGTTCCGTTCCTTTCCGTTCCCTTCCATTCAGTTCCACGCGGGTTGATTCAATTCCATTCTATTCTATTCCATTCCATTCCATTCCATTCCATTCCATTCCATTCCATTCCATTTTACTCGGGTTGATTCCATGCCGTTCCGTTCCGTTCCATTCAGTCCCATCCCGACGCGTCCCGTCCCGTCCCGTCCCATTCCATTCCATTCTGATCGGGTTGATTCCGTTCCATTCCGTTCCGTTCCTTTCCGTTCCATTCCATTCCGTTACACGCGGGTTGATTCAATTCCATTCTATTACATTGAATTCCATTCCATTCCATTCCATTCCATTCTACTCGGATTGATTGCATTCCATTCCATTCCATTCCAGTCCATTCCAATCCATTCCATTCTACTCGGGTTGATTCCATTCCATTCCATTCCATTCCATTCCATTCCATTCCATTCCATTCCATTCCATACCATTGCGTTCCATTCGATTCGATTCCATTCCATTCCATTCCAATCCATTCCATTCTACTTGGGTTCATTCCATTCCATTCCATTCCATTCCATTCGATTCCATTCGATTCCATTCCATTCCATTCCATTCCATTCTGTTCTACTCGGGTTGATTCCATTCCATTCCATTCCATTCCATTCCATTCCATTCCATTCCATTGCGTTCCATTCTATTCCATTCGATTCCATTCCATTCCATTCCATTCCATTCCAATCCACTCCATTCTACTTGGGTTCATTCCATTCCATTCCATTCCATTCCATTCGATTCCATTCGATTCCATTCCATTCCATTCCATTCCATTCTGTTCTACTCGGGTTGATTCCACTCCATTCCATTCCATTCCATTCCATTCTATTCCATTCCATTCCATTCGATTCCATTCTATTCCATTCGATTCAATTCCATTCCATTTCATTTTATTCCAATCCATTGCATTCCATTCTATTCCATTGAATTCCATTCCATTCCATTCCATTCCATCCAATTCCATTCCTTTCCATTCCAATCCATTCCATTCTACTCGGGTTGATTCCATTCCATTCCATTCCATTCCATTCCTTTCGATTCCATTCCATTCCATTCCATTCCATTCCATTCCGTTCTACTCGGGTTGATTCCATTCTATTCCATTCCATTCCGTTCGATTCCATTCGATTCCATTCGATTCCATTCCATTCCATTCCATTCCATCCAATTCCATTCCTTTCCATTCCAATCCATTCCATTCTACTCGGGTTGATTCCATTCCATTCCATTCCATTCCATTCCATTCGATTCGATTCCATTCCATTCCATTCCATTCCATTCCGTTCTACTCGGGTTGATTCCATTCTATTCCATTCCATTCCGTTCGATTCCATTCGATTCCATTCGATTCCATTCCATTCCATTCCATTCCATTCCATTCCATTCCATTCCATTCCATTCCATTCCATTTCATTCCAAACCATTCCATTCTACTCTGGTTCATCATTCCATTCCATTCCATTCCATTCCATTCCACTCGGGTTCTTTCCATTCCATTCCATTCCATTCCATTCCATTCCATTCCATTCCATTCCGTTCTAATCATGTTGATTTCCATTCCATTCCATTCCATTCCATTCCATTCCATTCCATTCCACTCCATTCCATTCCGTTCTATTCGGGTTGATTCCATTCCATTCCATTCCATTCCATTCCATTCCATTCCATTCCATTCCATTCCATTCCATTCCATTCCATTCCATTCTATTCCATTCCGTTCTACTCGGCTTGAATCCATTGAGTTCCGTTCCGTTCCGTTCCGTCCCGACACGTCCCGTCCCGTCCCGTCCCGTCCCGTCCCATCCCGTCCCGTCCCGTCCCGTGCCGTTGTACTCGGGTTGATTCCATTCCACTCCGTTCCGTTCATTTCCGTTCCGTTCCATTCAGTTCCACGCGGGTTGATTCAATTCCATTCTATTCTATTCCATTCCATTCCATTCCATTCCATTCCATTCTACTCGGGTTGATTCCATGCCATTCCGTTCCGTTCCATTGCGTCCCATCCCGACGCGTCCCGTCCCGTCCCGTCCCGTCAAATTACGTTCCGTTCTGATCGGGTTGATTCCGTTCCATTCCGTTCCGTTCCTTTCCGTTCCGTTCCATTCCGTTACACGCGGGTTGATTCAATTCCATTCTATTACATTGAAATCCATTCCATTCCATTCCATTCCATTCTACTCGGATTGATTGCATTCCATTCCATTCCATTCCAGTCCATTCCAATCCATTCCATTCTACTCGGGTTGATTCCATTCCATTCCATTCCATTCCATTCCATTCCATTCCATTCCATTCCATTCCATTCCATTCCATTCCACTCGGGCTCATTCCATTCCTTTCCATTCCATTCCATTCCATTCCATTCCATTCCATTCCATTCCATTCCATTCCGTTCTACTCGGGTTGATTTCCATTCCATTCCATTCCATTCCATTCCACTCCATTCCATTCCATTCCATTCCATTCCATTCCATTCCATTCCATTCCATTCCATTCCTTTCCATTTATTCCATTCCGTTCTACTCGGGTTGATTCCATTGAGTTTGGTTACGTTCCGTTCCGTCCCATCCCGTCCCGTCCCGTCCCGTTCCGTTTTACTCGGGTTGATTCCTTTGCATTCCGTTCCGCTCGTTTCCATTCCGTTCCATTCCATTCCACGCGGGTTGGTTCAATTCCATTCTATTCTATTCTATTCCTTTCCATTCCATTCCATTCTACTCGGGTTGATTCCATGCCGTTCCATTCCGTTCCATTCCGTCCCATCCCGACCCGTCCCATCCCGTCCCGTCCCGTCCCATCCCGTTCCGTTCCACATGGGTTGATTCAATTCCTTTCGGTTACATTGAATTCCATTCCATTCCATTCCATTCCATTCCATTCCATTCCATTCCATTCCTTTCCATTCCAATCCATTCCATTCTACTCGGGTTGATTCCATTCCATTCCAATTCATTCCATTCCATTCCATTCCATTCCATTCCATTCCATTCCATTCAGTTTCATTCCATTCCATTCCATTCCAATCCATTCCTTTCCATTCCATTCCATTCCATTCCATTCCATTCCATTCTATTCCATCACATTCTACTACATTGAATTCCATTCCATTCCATTCAATTCCATTCCATTCCATTCCTTTCCATTCCATTTAGTTCTACTCGGGTTCATTCCATTCCATTCCATTCCATTCCATTCCATTCCATTCCATTCCATTCCATTGCATTCCATTCCATTCCATTCCATTACTTTCCATTCCATTCCATTCCAATCCATTCCATTCTACTCGGGTTGACTCCATTCCATTCCATTCCATTCCATTCCATTCCATTCCATTCCATTATATTCCATTCTATTCCATTCGATTCCGTTCGATTCCATTCCATTCCATTCCATTCCATTCCATTCCATTCCATTCCATTCGATTCCATTCCATTCCATTCGATTCCATTCCATTCCTTTCCATTCCATTCCATTCCATTCCATTCCAATCCATTCCATTCTACTCGGGTTGATTCCATTCCATTCCATTCCATTCCATTCCATTCCATTCCATTCCATTCCATTCCTTTCCATTCCAACCCATTCCGTTCTACTCGGGTTGATTCCATTCCATTCCATTCCATTCCATTCCGTTCCAATCCATTCCATTCTACTCGGGTTGATTCCATTCCATTCCTTTCCATTCCAATCCATTCCATTCCATTCCATTCCATTCCATTCCATTCCATTCCATTCCATTCCATTCCGTTCCTTTCTATTCCATTCCATTCCATTCCATTCCATTCCATTCCATTCCATTCCATTCCATTCCATTCCATTCCATTCCATTCCATTCCATTCCATTCCTTTCCATTCCATTCTATTCCATTGAATACCATTCCATTCCATTCCATTCCATTCCATTCCATTCCATTCCATTCCGTTCTACTCTGATTGACTCCATTCCATTCCATTCCATTCCATTCCATTCCATTCCATTCCATTCCATTCCATTCGATTCCATTCCATTCCATTCCATTCCATTTCTTTCCATTCCATTCCAATACATTCCATTCTACTCTGGTTGATTCCATTCCATTCCATTCCATTCCATTCCATTCCATTCCATTCGTCTCCATTCGATTCCATTCGATTCCATTCCATTCTATTCCATTGAATTCCATTCCATTCCATTCCATTCCATTCCATTCTATTCCATTCCATTCCATTCCATTCCGTTCTACTCGGGTTGATTCCATTCCATTCCATTCCATTCCATTCCATTCCATTCCACTCCATTCCATTCGATTCCATTCGATTCCATTCCATTCCATTCCATTCCATTCCAATCCCTTCCATTCTACTCGGGTTGATTCCATTCCATTCCATTCCATTCCATTCCATTCCATTCCATTCCATTCCATTCCATTCCATTCCATTGCATTCCATTAGATTCCATTCGATTCCATTCCATTCGATTCCATTCGATATCATTCGATTCCATTCCATCCCATTCCATTCCATTCCATTCCATTCCGTTCTACTCGGGTTGATTCCATTCCATTCCATTCCATTCCATTCCATTCCATTCCATTCCATTCCATTCGATTCCATTCCATTCCATTCCATTCCATTTCATTCCAAACCATTCCATTCTACTCGGGTTCATCATTCCATTCCATTCCATTCCATTCCATTCCATTCCACTCGGGTTCTTTCCATTCCATTCCATTCCATTCCATTCCATTCCATTCCGTTCTACTCAGGTTGATTTCCATTCCATTCCATTCCATTCCATTCCATTCCATTCCATTCCATTCCATTCCATTCCATTCCACTCCATTCCATTCCGTTCTATTCGGGTTGATTCCATTCCATTCCATTCCATTCCATTCCATTCCATTCCATTCCATTCCATTCCATTCTATTCCATTCCGTTCTACTCGGCTTGAATCCATTGAGTTCCGTTCCGTTCCGTTCCGTCCCGACACGTCCCGTCCCGTCCCGTCCCGTCCCGTCCCATCCCGTCCCGTCCCGTCCCGTGCCATTGTACTCGGGTTGATTCCATTCCACTCCGTTCCGTTCATTTCCGTTCCGTTCCATTCAGTTCCACGCGGGTTGATTCAATTCCATTCTATTCCATTCCATTCCATTCCATTCCATTCTACTCGGGTTGATTCCATGCCGTTCCGTTCCGTTCCATTGCGTCCCATCCCG